>NC_056621.1:17249908-17319908 GCF_018340385.1 Cyprinus carpio | reverse complement strand
GACAGACAGACAGACAGACAGACAGACAGATAGATAGATAGATAGATAGATAGATTATGTTTTTTTATTTAACTATTTTTGGCATAATTTTTGCCATTTCTATGATCTTTTTTATTCATTAAAAAAAACAATATTATTATTTATATTTAAATTATTTATACTTACTGTACATCAGCAGACATTAAAAAACCATCATAGATGGGAAAGCTTTTTTATTTTGATAAAATATGACCAGGAACAATTATTAAGAAACTTAATAGGGTGGAATTTGTGTTGTTTTTAATATTTAATTAAATAAATACATTTGTATAATATATGTAAATATTTATTTCCTAATTAGTTATTTTGTGCTCAATATTTCATTCATTATTTTTGTTGTTGTTGTTGTTAAATAATATAATTTTATGTATATTATTATATATTATATCATATTTTATTAATTTATTGTGTTAAAAAGGACACCTTAAAATAAAGTGTAACCCACTGTATATATACTGTACAGCCTGTATGAAGAATAAAACCATTTTTTTACCTATTTATTTTTTCTTCACAGAGGAAGTCTGTTTCTTCTCAGCTACATGCTGTTCCTAGTTAATGTCATGGTTGGTGTTATAGTGGGCATCTGGAGGATAGTCACCACTGCCCTTTTCAACATAGTCCACTTAGGACGCTTGGATATCAGCCTTCTCAACCGCAACGCCGAGCCGTTTGACCCAGGTACTGCTTTACAGAGCGACACGTTTACATTCAGACTCCCTGCTCAAAATGAGTGCACTGATAAGTGTCTGATAAAAGTGCTTGCTCTCTGTGGTGCCAGATGTTGGATGTGATTCGTATGTAGATGGTCTCATCTGTGTTTGCGCCTCTCTCTGCAGGATACCGCTGCTACGCTCATTACCTGAAGATCGAGGTGAGCCAGTCTCACCCCGTGATGAAGGCCTTCTGTGGGCTGCTGCTGCAAACCTCAGGCCAGGACGGTCTCTCTGCACAGAGGATCAGAGATGCTGAAGAAGGTCTGAGCTTTTACTTCTTTATTACTTCCGCTCATGACAACAGTTTGATTGTATTTAATTCACTGGATACCATAATAAATTGTATTCCTGTGAAGCAAAGCTGATTTTTTTTAGCATCATTACTCATTTTAGTGTCACATGATCCTTCAGAAATCATTCTGATATGCTGATTTTTTTTTTTTAATCAATGTTTTAATTTCATCTACTTTTAATGCATTTCAAAACAGAAAGCAGAGCAAGATTCACATCGATCTGTTTGATTTCTCTCGAGTGATTCATGTCTATATGCGCAGACGGTTGGTCGGCTTTGTTTTTGGAGTAATTGATTCATCATGTTGCCCTGCACGCAGCAGGCGAGCGTTCCCGCAATCATTACATTTGTCAGGATAAATTGGGCCCCGATGTGCAATAACTCACCGCGGCCCTGCTGCTGCTCAATCAGACCTGACGGAGAGACGGAGAGACAGTCCAGAGTGTGAGCATCCTCTGTGCATTCACAGTTTGCATTGCTCATCTCTTTTCATAAAGCGGAACGGAGATGAAATCAGAGCTTTATGTGTCTGTCCTCTCAAGTCAAAGTCAGCTCTGCCGGCGTTTGATGTGTTTTACAGGATGATAGGCTGCAGATGGTGTGTATTCAACATTAAATAGCCCTGTCTTGTGTTGATTTTACACCTGAAGAGATGTACTGATGCTTGTTGCATTCAAAAACTGGAGGAATCTGATTTGCATGTTTGTATTTGAATACAATATTAATTATTATCTGAGGAGAATTGTTAAAATTGGTAGGTAACACAGACTGAGCTCGTTATTGACTGTTTCATATGTGTGACTCATAGTTTTTACACTCTCCATATGATAATTGCACACTGTAATATGTTCCAACTGTGATCGGACCTGTATAGCGCTCTTTTATGTGGACGATATCTATTTGCATCAAGTGCCTTTATTTTAGATGTCATTTTTGAAGAATATTTATTTAAGACCTATTAAAAAGCAAATGTTTAACTTAATATATTAAGAAGGAAAGACTACAAATTATTGCACCGCTTATGATTCTTTAGCGCCACGTCAAAAAAAAAAGAAAAAATGCGCATATAGATGTCTTCGCGCATCATGTAACGTGATTAAATATCCAATAAACGTCTTTCCAGTGCTTTGTTCTAGCGGGTCCCACACAAAAACAAATATAGCCTACATCACGGACAGTGAAGTCCCAGTCACGAACGAACTGCTGTTATGAGCCGGTTCTTTTCAGTGAATCAAAAAGTACTAGTGTTCGATTCCCAAAGGAATGACTCCTTAATGAGACGGTTCTTTGTGAATCATAAACAGACAGTGCAACCAGTGGACTCTGATTCCTGAACGAATGACTCTTATGAACCGGTTCTGTTTAGTGAATCAAAGTAGGTTATAACGTATAAAGTGACCACCAGTGTAGTTCGTTTTCCGAACAAATGATTCTCGTAATAGCCTATATATATATATATATTTTTTTTTTTTGATTACGTCCTAATCACAAACGATGGACTCTTCTTTTTAATGAATCATAAACATACCACACTACTGGGGTTTAATTTCCGAACGAATGACTCTTATGACTCGGTTCTTTGTAGTGAATCATAAACGCGCTACTGGGGTTTAATTTCCGAACGAATGACTCTTATGACTCGGTTCTTTGTAGTGAATCATATCAGCGCTAGTGGAGTTCGACTTCCGAACGAATGACTCTTGTCCTTTTTAGTGAATCAAAATACAGTGCGAAAAGCATTTTTGTTATCCTGTTCTTTTAATAAATGGATGACTTTCATATATATATATATATATATATATATATATATATATATATATATATATATATATATATATATATATTTAATATATACATATATGTGCACACACACACACACACACACACACACATATATATGAATACACACACACACACACACACACATATATATGAATCAGATACATTGAGTGAAATTGAGTAATCTTTATCTACATGTTGGCTTAACCTGTTTCTTACATGTTCAACATTTTAAGGTATTCAACTGGTCCAGCAAGAGAAGAAGCAGAACAAGGTGTCCAGCGCCAAGCGGGCGCGAGCGCACTGGCAGCTGCTCTACACGCTGGTCAACAACCCGTCTTTGGTGGGCACCAGGAAACATTTCCAGTGCCAGAGTTCTGAAAGCTTCATCAACGGAGCCCTCAACCGGACCTCGAAGGAGGGCAGCAAAAAGGAAGACAGCATCAAGGAGCCTAGCAAAGAAGCAGAAACCACCGCCACCAACAACTGAGGACTGCAAATCACCATGCGGAGAAGGAGATCGGCCCTCCCTGCCCCCAGCCTTTTCATACTTAATGGCTGCCGGCCAGATATTGATGATAGTATTATTTACTTTTTTTGGTGTAGCAGAGAAGCACATGTGTTTTAGCTAAGTGCACTTACAGCTCAGTGCCTCAGGAAAAACTTCATGCAGTTGTAGTTAACGGATCCTTTGCACATGTGTGTGAATGCATGGATGGATGTATTGTGTCTTTTGTTGCATGTGTGCGTGAGACTGTCTCTCCGTCTTGGACTTAGCGTATCAGGATATTTAGTTTGGCACTGAACTCCCATCTAACTGCTTGAGGCGAGGTTAGTATGTGTGACTATTTATGAATGTACAGGTTCTGCTCGTTTGCAAATTGACAAATTTTTCATTTCCACTCAGCATCTTCATTTTTGCACTCATTGGTGTGACCATGCAGTGGTGAAAATGTTCTTATCATAGACTAAACCAATAATGTCCATTATGGGCTGATCCGTGTCTGTTCTCATTAAGACAACATCTACTGTAATTGTATAAAATTGTTTCCATCTCTGGCAAAATATACAATCTGTCTCACATCGACACTTAATTTTGATATTTCCCTCTATTATGTCTTGTTCTGCTACCTATGGCATATTTGTGATTGAAATGAAATAAATATTAAAAATAAAAGTATGCTCCCTGTGTTGAATTAAAGAAAATAGTGTCATCTCCAGCGTCACGTAAAGACCTGTCAATCAGCATGATTTTATATTTTGATGAAACCAAAAGAAAACCATTTAAATCGGAAGAATGCTTTTTTTTTCGTGCAGCGATGTATGATGCATAGGGTTATTACTAATATTTAAAATAAATATGACACATGTTGAGAGAGCGCAACTGTTCCGCAATCACATTTTTGTTCTACACAATAGTTTTCTCAGTGAAATTCATTACAATATCCATAACGAAAAATAATCACTACTACACATTTTATTCTAAATGTAAATAATTTCGTGAATTTAAATGTTCAATAAATATCATTTAGGCTGTTCAGACTATTTATATATTTGTTTTGAAATATTCGTTTAAAAAAAAGAAAGAGTCATACATTGTCTGTTAGTTTTGCAAATTAAAATAAAAGCAAAAACATGTTTTTTTCAAACATGAACTGTGTGGTTTGTGCTGGAGAGCCTGTCTGCATTCTGCGTTTGCAAACAATGTCCAATACCTTTGTTCGTTCAGTATTTTATTAAGGTCATGTACATAAAATCATATCAAAATCTTTAAAAGGTTTGAGTATTTTTACAACATCATTGGACACCTGGACACCAAACAAGCCACTATGCGTCAGTTTACTGGACACTCGATGTCGCTTTGACTGATGGTAAAAACGGACCATTAATATTTATATATATAAAAAAAAAGAGAAAACATCTTCTCAGGTTACTTGGCTTACATCACAAATCGACATTTAATATCTACAGTCTATAGTATCCTAATAAAACACACTTGAAAATACTTTTGTGTGACATGCCACGAACAAGTAGTCTATCTCAAAGAGAAGAAAGGACACGTTCAGTCAGTTCATAAAGGCGAGAGATGTTTTTTAAAGCACTCGTTCGCCAAGAGATTAAAAATCACACATTTTGGGATCTCACATTACACTTAACAAACCTTTTTTTTTTCAAGGTGATCTGGCTGGTTTTCCAGACACACACAAGCTGTGAAAAGAGTAGCGGTGATTTTATTTTATTTATTTTATCCCCTCAGAAGCGCTCGATGTCCACTACACAATAACGCTTACTTCGATGACTTAAATGGATGCTACCTGTACGTTTACGATTATGCTAAAGTGACAAGATGAGGTTTTTTGAAGATATATTTGTCCATTTAAGTCCAGTCCACTCGATAAATCTCAAAAACCCTATTTTTAATAATGAACACTCATCGTATGCACTTACTGCTAATTTACTGAGGTAAAAATGTGCGCGCGGTTTTAGTTATTTGTTTATTCTTTTTTCAGCGCGTGTCTTGACAGTCTTGACAGAGAGTTGACAGTCCTTGTTCACCTGGTTTGTATTGTGTTTCAGAGCAAACGAACAGCAAACATCTCACCCGGTTTGTTTGTAATTACCGTTGATCTCGGCAGATATGTTCACCGCCTCAGCCCCGAGCGGCAACCGATCGCTGTACTCGGATCCGACCTCAAACTCCTCCTGCGTTTTGGACTGTGACTCGGGAATGGACTCAGTCACCACGCTGCCCTCGACGTCCTCACCCTCTCCGTCCCCCTCCTCGCCATCAGCCTCGCCTTCTCCCTCTTCCAGCTCGCTCGGGTTGAAGTTCTTCTCGGATCCCACAAAAGACGCCCTGGGGTCGAAATCCGTGGCGATTTGTTTTTCCATTTGATCTGGGTTTTGCGTCTTCATGATCAGCTTGTAGGTTTTGCCTTGATACTTGTAGAGCAGATGGCAGCAGGTGGCACCCAGCAGGGGGACGGTTGCCAACGCTAGCAAAAAAATGCTTACGACCACTATAATTAGCAAAGATGGGATTTTCTTTCTAGTTGTGAAGACCACTTGGACTTGGCAGTCCTGGCCCCCATAGGTGAGGCACAGGGTGTAATTAGTGCCTGGCTTGAGGCCCTGGAAGCGATAGGCGTTGACGCCCTCCTCAATCTTGGACCACTGCACCACTGAATGTCTATAGCCAGTACTGACACAAAGGTACAACATGTCCAGGGGTGACTTTTTGCTGGACGTCTGGAAAAGACTAAAAGGCTCTTTATTCACAGTTTGGAGGTCTTGTTGTTGGCTGAGGTGAATGTTTGACTTCGCGTTGGCCATCTGGAAAGGGTTCAGCTGAACTTTGGCCTCAGTTTCTGAAACTTCCAGAGCAATAACTCCGAAATCAAACGTGTATTGTTTGAGTTCGTCCAAGCTGAGGTTGAAAGCATGGTTGGAGATGTACTGCGTGCCATCATTTATTCCGCATTTGCCAGCAAATGGCAAAGTATCGGTGCCTTCTTCCTCTCGCTCTTTATCCACCGTAATGAGAGATGTTCCGGTTGGAAGGCTCTTTGTCTTCTCCTCAGATTTGGGCCACATGCTAATAACGCTGTTTTTGGAGCCTTTTGAACCAAGCTTGTCTTCTGGTAAATGGCTGGATGCTTTTGGGTCCCGCATGGAATTGATGGTGTGCTTTTTGGTGCCTGCCACAACAAGTCTCACAGAGCGCTCGGCTTTTCCCATGTCGTTGACAGCAGAGCAAGTGTAGTTCCCATCTTCTTTCTTGCTCATGTGAGGGATGATCAAGGTGCCGTTTTGAAACACAAGGAACCTGGCATTCGTAGGTGGTCCGTTAATCGGAACCTCAATTTTTTCAACAACAGCCGGCAAAGGGAATGTAACAAGTTGGTTTCCGGCGTATATCTCCCATGTGACCTCAGGTTTAGGGGTTCCTTTTGTTTCGCAGTAAAGCATGACCATATATCCCTCATAGAGTTCAGTTTTTTCGATGTTTGGCTGATATGTGATGGACACGGACGGGGCCTTGCAGTCCAGTTTGGGCATGCTAGTGACCTGAGTACCTCTGAGATGTGATGGAGCATCGCAGACAATGTTGTCTTGCTCAGGGATGGAGATTGAGGATTTGCTGATCCAGTCCCTGAGCCACTCAAGGTTGCAGGAGCAGGTGAAGGGGTTGTGGAAGATTTGGAGGTGAGACATGGCAACCAAAGCATCAAACGTTCCTTGCACGATGGTGGTAAACTTGTTATTGTTAATACGGACCGAACGCAGTTCCTTCAGGTTGGTAAAAGTATCCTTGGGGATACTGACCATCTCATTATTGTTCATCTTCAGCAGCTGCAGGGCGGTGAGATTGGTCAAGTCCTCCCATGGAAAATGCACGATTTTGTTGTGGCTAATATCCAGATTTTTCAGCTGAATCAATGGCGCAAAGGTGCCCCTCTCAATGGTGACAATTTCATTGTGAGCCAACCAAAGAGAGGTCACCTGGGTCACATTTATAAAATTTTTGGATTTCAGCACTTTAATCTTGTTTGCTGAAAGACTCAGGGTGGTCACATTGGATGGCAAGCCCACAGGTACTTCCAGAAGTTCTTTGTAGGCACAATCTGTTAACTGGTGGTTTGATTTATCAGAGCATTTGCACTGCTCAGGGCAACTGTGTGCACTGCCAATCACTGCAGTCCCCAAGGCAATAAGCATCAGGTATTTGGTTGCCATTTTCAGCACCTGCCAAGCACACATGAAGGTGCAGATTAGTGCAAATGATTTCTATATTTTTCATGCACAAAGAACAAATGCAAGAGCCAGGTAAGAAAAAAAAGAGTCATGTAAAGTGCTAACGGAAACTGACAGCTTTGCACATTATGAGGGTGATTATAAAAAGCATTTGACGTTACATTACACGTTCATGCACATTTATTTTGAAAAGTTACCAAATCCAAATGCACATTATTTCTGGTCTCTTTTTTCAAGTCGTTGTCGTCTAATTGAGATTAATGAGAGGAAACAAAAAAGACATCGGACATCCCCGAGCGTCCTGCTGCCTTACCGAACGGCGCGAGAACGGAACGCTTGGAGCATGTCGCTGTCCAGGGTTCTGAAAACGCTCCTCACTTTTTAATAAAAACGCGTTTGTTTTGTGAATGTCTTAAACTTCTCGAGATTTGTAGCGACTGGTTCCTAACCTAATCGTTCGCTGAAAGTTTCCAGAAGAAATGCACTTTTACAGTTTATTTGCTCACGATTCTACTTACTTTCTGAAAATGTGTACGCTTGAAAAGTTTAATTTTTTAATATTGCCTTACCTGTAAATGATATTCCTAACACTCGCGCGGATTACAGTCAACACGACACTTGATGAAATGTAATAACAATATTTAATGCTCAGATGTCAATTTATCCCAAAACATGATGCAGCTTTTTATATCCTGTTGGAAATCTCTGCTTTGTTGGTTAGCAGAAGGCAGAAGATGCATTTTAGTGTTTAGAGAAGCTGCGCAGTCCAGAGGCTCTTTTCTCTTCGCGCTTGAGTTTGGACAGAATCCACTGCGCGCTCCCGCCTCCACAGTGGAAGGGGAGGGATTGTGAACGCGCAGCCTCTCCCTTCAATTCCGCATTAAAGCCATGGGGACTTTGCCGTCCAGATGAAGGTTATTCATAATTCAGATACAGTTGATAATTTATATCACATGACCTATGCCCTTGATTGTCTTTTTGATGTGAATATTACCAATATCCACTTCCATATAACAACTAGACCTATGCATTTCCTGTATACATTTTACAGGTTAGTATTATAGATAAAAACTCACCCATCATAAAATAGTCTAATGTATGTACTAGCGACAAAAGAAAATTTGGTCATAAAATTCTGATTTATTTCTACTTTTATAGAATTAAAACTATGTCTTAAAACTTCCTTTTAAGAGAATGTCTTAAAAGGAAGTCCAGCTATTCTTGTATAGTGACCATCTGTTAAAAAGAAGCAGAAAATCGTATAAATTGCGTTATTATTTGGTATTGTTTTTTTTTAATGTGGAACGTAGGCTATTTTGTGTCATTACAAATTTCCCCAAATGAAAATTGCTGCAATGAGCAAACCAGTGGGCATTAAATAAAGAAAAAGAAAAAACAAGTGAACTGAGCTGCATTAACAATGGCAACATGATGGAGCTCAGCAACAGCTGAATTTTCTGCTTGTAGCCTAATTGCGGTGACTTTACAGTGGAAATTGCTTAATTTGTTGACATGTTCTTACGAAACTAAATACAATGAAAATGAAAATGTGAATGCACTTGACTTTGAAGGACACAAACCTTGTTTATGTCTGTTCATCGCCTTTTATTTTGTTGCGGTTTGCGGTGGTGAACCCCGAAACCTTTTTATATGCTGCCACCTAGTGGTCATTTTACTATCATCATCACACATAATCAACTATCAACATTGGTGAGTATTCTCATAATATTAGCATGTACTCCATGTGGCTTGATTACACGTGTTTGCTAATTTTATCCTAAAATCTCAACCCTGTTACTTTCAGTCCTGTTACCCATATACTCATTACTTTTATATAGTAACTGAGTAAAAGTAACAGGAGTGAGTAGTGTCATCAGATTTATTAATGTAAATATTAGGCTACATCCATATTAATCTAGATAAATTTGAAAATGCATCTTTTTCTCGACGTTTTGGCCTTCTATCCACACTGAGACAATGCTTTTGTCCAGAGAAAACCTATATGTTGTTCCTGCATTGTTGTTTTATTTTACATTCCTGAAAGTATGACAGAAAATGTACTACTTTATAATGTACGTACTACCTTAACACACATAAATATGTTCTTTCTTCTCACTGTTACAGGCGTGACAAAATTATTTAAACTAGAACATAGAAAGGTAGGCCTATTTATATCCGTTATACTTTCGGGGGACAGGAAGTGTTTAATGTATTTGTTGGTATTTCTCACTGTTAAATGAATGAATGAATGAATTGAGTACAACGTGTAGCGTGAACGTTCTATGAGCCGCTTATGACGTCACAGTTGATGTTTGAACTGAATAATCAACGGTTGAACGTGTGCTGCTTCAGTCTCACATCTGCATATCAGTAATTTTAATAGTTATTGGTGCTTCCGTGTGAACTGAAGGCAAAGCTAGACCATTAACTACTGCTATTTGTGCTTTTTAATAAACATTTTCAGATCACTTCACCTCCATCCAAAACTTTTGCTTCTTACATGGCTGAATCAACTGAAAATGTAATATGGGTTGTGATTAAAATACATGTGCAGTATGATGATACAGACACAAGGCGGCGCTCAGCTTCTTGTCATTGACATTACACAGTTAACACACACAAAACTGTATTTTTGGGTCTTTATTATTAAAAAAAATCGATTGAAAGTGTTATTGCAGCATAAAAGCTTTTTTTGTTTTTATTTTTTTTATTTTATTATTTTTTTATTTATTTGCTAGTTTTGATTGTTTTTAGTGTTTAAGTCACTGCTAAGGGTTACGTTAAGAAATTATTCTCATCAGAGACCAAAGTATTTCACTACAGCAGTGGATTTCAGTCCTGAGACTGTGACAGATAAGAGACACATACAATTAGACCAGGACTGAAAAACACTGCACTGAAAATTATAAGTAAGAGTTGTAGAGTACAGGTACGAGTAATATGAGGTATGTGTTGTAGAGTATATGTAAGTGTTGTATAGTACAGGTAAGAGTTGTGGGGTATATGTAAGTGTTATATTGTACAGGTAAGAGTTGTGGAGTATATGTACTGTAAGTGTTGTATAGTACAGGTAAGAGTTGTGGGGTATATGTACTGTAAGTGTTGTATAGTACAGGTAAGAGTTGTGGAGTATATGTACTGTAAGTTTTGTTTAGTACAGGTAAGAGTTGTGGGGTATATGTACTGTAAGTGTTGTATAGTACAGGTAAGAGTTGTGGAGTATATGTACTGTAAGTTTTGTTTAGTACAGGTAAGATTTGTAGAGTACTACAGGCAAGTCCTGTAGAATACAGGTAAGAGTTATAGACTAAAGTAAAGAATTGTAGACTAAAGGTAAGTCCTGTGAAATACAGGTATGAGTTAAAAAGTACAGGTAAGAGGTGTAGACTAACAGTAAGAGTACAAGAAAGTCCTGTTAAATACAGGTAAATTCTCTTGAATGCAGGTAAGGCTTGTAAAGTACAGGTAAGAGTTGTAGACATGAGATAAGATTTGCAGAGTACAGGTAAGTCCTGTAGAATACAGGTAAGGCTTGTAAACTACAGGTAAGGTTTGTAGAATAAAGGTAAGAGTTGTAAAGTACAGGTAAGTCCTGTAGAATACAGGTAAGGGTTGTAAACTACAGGTAAGAGTTGTAAAATACAGGTAAGTCCTGTAGAATACAGGTAAGGGTTGTAAACTACAGGTAAGAGTTGTAGACTTGAGATAAGATTTGCAGTGTACAGGTAAGTCCTGTAGAATACAGGTAAGGCTTGTAAACTACAGGTAAGGTTTGTAGAATAAAGGTAAGAGTTGTAAAGTACAGGTAAGTCCTGTAGAATACAGGCAAGGGTTGTAAACTACAGGTAAGAGTTGTAAAGTACAGGTAAGTCCTGTAGAATACAGGTAAGGGTTGTAAACTACAGGTAAGAGTTGTAAAGTACAGGAAAGTCCTGTAGAATACAGGTAAGGGTTGTAAACTACAGGTAAGGTTTGTAGAATAAAGGTAAGAGTTGTAAAGTACAGGTAAGTCCTGTGAAATACAGGTAAGGGTTGTAGAGTACAGGTAAGTCCTGTGAAATAACAGTGAGTTGTAGACTAAAGTTAAGTCTTGTAGAATACAAGTTGGGTTTTAAAGTACAGGTAAGTGTTGTAGACTAAAGGCAGGAGTTGTAGAGTACAAATGGGCTCAATAGCTATTTTAGAATTGGGCGGTTATTTTGTTAATTATCTTCAAGCCATAAATATTATAAATCAAACAGGCAGTATTTTATATGTGCCGGCCAGAGGAGGATGGGTCCCCATGGCTGAGTCTTGATTGCTCCAAAGGATTCTTTCTGCATTTGATTTTGTAGGGAGTTTTGCCTTGCTCACTGGGGTTTTAAGGCACTGTTATACTGCCTTTAGGTTCCTGTCACTATCTGCTTCTTTGAGGTGCCTCTGTTAAGCCCTGTTCTTAACCGTCAATTCTTATTGCAATATACAGTAACATATTTAACATGTGTTGTGAAAGCAGTCTAATTTGAATGTACTGAGATAAAAGACTGAAGTAATGGCAAGAAAACACATCTTTATATAGCCTTGTGATAGTCAGTAGTTTCTTTCTCGAGCAAGTAGATTCAGTTATTTTATTAAATTGTTCAAAACAAAAAACTCATGAACTAGGAGTTACTAGTTAGAAAAATCTGATCAACTTAATTTCACTATAAAATTATATACACATTCTTTATAGTTCATAGTGATTAAAAAACATACAGAGCATTCGATGTAGTCTGATTTAAGAGCAAAAACCTTTTATGATCTGATTATTTCAATGAATCGTTCAAAAAAAAAAAAAAATTACGAACTTAGGTGTTACCAGTTTAAAACAAGTCTGATGAATCCTTACCTTAATGAAATTAGTTAAGCATAATCTAACATAATGTTGACAAATAACAATAACATATACAGCACAATTAGTGTCTGATTCACAATCAAATGACTCTTATGATCTGGTTATTTTAATGACCACAATGAGCAACAATGTCAGAGCTGCAGCCTAAAGCTGCTGATATACAAGGCAACTTTATGAGCAATTTTGCTTGGGCACCTTCCCATTGAGAATGGGTAACAAAAATGGGTAACATCTGGATAAGATGAAACCTCAGATTTCCTGTATTTTATTAACATGAGACAAATTCACACTGTAACAATGACACAGTTTCACACTGTATTACTACCTTGAGTTTATTCTGATTGAATTTTCATGATATTCACAAGTTGGTCCAGATATCAGTAACCAAAAAAGTTTTTTTTTAAAAATCACATTTATATTATTTTACTTTTTATTTGAACTTTAATCTAAAATTGAAACAATGAGGTCAATGTAACTGCAGTCTCCTAGTCATGTTGGGCATATCTTACATTCACTCTTTGGTCTGCTATGTTTTAAAATCCAAATAACATTCTCTTGTGTTCATAAAAGTGTGTAACACCCTTTCATACAATGATCAAATATAAACGTATGGGTAAAACTGTAGCTGTAACAGATGTAAAACTCACAAAACCTTCTCAGGGATTTGACATAGAAGGTAATTTAATATATCTTCCTAAAGCAGTCAGTAGTAGTGTTAAAACAGACAGGTGCTGTAGACGGTGACTTTGTGACTGATGTCCTGAAGCAGTTCTTTCACAGCCTTCTCCAGGTCCACCAGCTCATTGGCCTTGTCCTCCAGCAGCTTCTGATTTTCATCATAGCTCTTCTCAAGATCTGAAAAACAGTCATTTAGCTCATTGTAAGTGAGAACATTCAAAATGTAATCGGAAGCAGTTGTGTGATATGTCTTTCACTGTAATATTTGCTTCACAAGAATCAGAGATGCAGTATTGACATACTTTTCAGAAGCTGAAGTTTGTCGCTGGCTTGTAGCAGCAGATTTTTGGCTTCCTTTTGGAGTTTCTCTGCTCTTTTCTTGGCCTCTGCCACTCCTTCAGCCTTCTGTGTGATCTGCTCCTCAACACTACTGTACTTGTCCTTCAGATCTGAATCCAGATCCTGCATAAACAGTCCACAGCACAGGAGGTTACAAACCCAAAAAACTCAATACCAAAGATGACGTATCACGTCCAGGTAATTAGTGCACCTTTTTGAGCTGCTCAGCCAGTGCGTTGATGCTCTCAGCCTCTTTCTCTGTGCTGTTGGCACTGGTGGAGGTGTTGAGAGCCTTTTCTTTCAGCAGAGCTACATCGCTTTCCAACTTCAGGAGCCTTCGGGTGGCGTTACTCAGTTTTAGCTCCGAGTCGGACGTCTCAGACTCCACTTTGTAAAAAAGAGTCACATAAAGTTATCAAATCCATATTGCACCATATTGATAATGAATAAAACAAGCCTAAAATTGTCCCCTTGGAACAAATGACTGGCAATGTAGACTTACCGAGACCAGCAAGTCTTGGGTTCCCTTGATGTCAGCACTGGCCTGCTTCAGAGCCTCGGTTACTGAACTCTGGGCGCGTTCAGCCTGCTGCAAGGCCTTCTTCACCATCTCAGCCGTGTCCTTCACATCTGTCGCCTCCTTCCTGTGAAAACCAAAGAATATACAAACATGATGTGCAATGAACTGGCCAGTAGGTGGCAGTGCTACCACATTCCACAGATACGGTACACTTTAGTGGTTCTCAACCAGGGGCCCACTAGAGGGCCACAGGATGACTTAAGAGTATTGAAATCACAAAATTACAACGCCCTGCATCACATTTGCAAAATTAAATTCAATGCTTGTTTCTTGCTTATTTTGGGGTGCTCATTCCAAAAATAGTTTTGCTTTACGTCACATTTTCCTACAAATTCTTTGCTTTCGACAACCATTTGTAAGACAAAGTCTTGTATTATGTTGGACAACGGTGGACTTCAAGTCGAAAAAGTTGAGAACCACTGCTTTAGTCTGATGACATTTTTTAAGCATTAGAGGCACAGATCCCAGGTTTTTGCAAGAACTATCAAATAGACTATTGCAGAAAATGAAAAGAAAAATTAACCTAGCATCCAAAATACAAAGTTTGATGTTTATTTGATGGAAATAATAATCACATTCGGTAATGAGGTTGCAAAAATCGTGCAAGTGCCTACTATATCAAACTGTTCTCTGGGATTGATGTAAATGACTGAATGGATCTCAGACCTGGCCTTGCGGGCTTGTTCCAGCAGGCTTTCTGCTCTCAGGATGTCAGCGGCGCTCTGGTTGAGGATGTCCTCGACTTCTGTCAAGCTGCCCACGCGCTCCCTGATCTCTGCGGTCAGGTTCTGCAGCTGGGCTGGTGTGGTGGGCATCTGCATCTGCAGAACTTCATTGGCCACAGCCTCGATGCTTTCCAGGTCCGCTCCATCTTCTGTAGAACCAGATAGAGTAGGAGTTAAAAATCAAGGATCTGATCTTCCAAGCAACCTATCTCAAAGAAACCTGTAAGGGTTCGTACGAGTGAGGAAGTCTCGGATCTGTTTGATAAGTTGGCGTAGCTCCTCGTTGCTGCCGTCCACACGCTTTTTGGTCTCATTGGTTTTTGCCAGCACTTCTTGAGCATTAAGCTTTGCTTCATCTGCTTTTACCTTTGCCTCTGACACCTGAGAATACAAATTAAAGAAAAGAAATCCTTTAATGTCTAAACGAAAGCAATCAGCAGTTATCAAGTGCCTAACTATGAGAAGAGCCAAACAGAAGTATATCTCTACAAAAAAAGCATTGCAAAATCTTTTATCATATCAACAGCAGATACAGTATCAGCTGAGAAAACTCACCATTTTGGAGAGCTTGTCCACTTCCTCCATAGCGCTGATTATCTCCATGTCAAAGTCCTTGGCTTTCTGCCAGGCACTGTGGGCCAGCGTGGTGAGGCCATCACATCCCTCTCCTCCACACTTCCTGTTTCCTTCCCCATCCACACAGCTCAGGCCTCCGCAGGGAGAGTCAGCACAGTTCTCTGAGCCAGCTGGACTGCCACATGTCTATCCGGAGAGAGATCACAAAGTTAAAAGTAGGCTTTTATATTTACATATGCAAAACTCACTAGCCGGGTTTCCATCAAAAAGTTGCGAATTTAACTTGTGCGCAAAATTGGAATATCGCATAAAACATTTGCAAACAAGCACCGTTTCCATCCATCGGTCCGCTAGTTAGTCAGGTTTTGCCATCCCATAGCAGCTTTTTTGATGCGCTTGGAGGAATTTATTCGCAAAATGCATTTCCATCTCCCATTTTTCACATTAACCCTTTTTCGCACGAGTCAAAAACCACCTCAAGTGAGCATAAAAACTTTTTGGCGAATTAAAGGAGTTTTATTCGAATTTCCGTTTCCATCACTTTCCATCAGTTTCTCATGTGATACTTCAAAATGTGCATTAAAATAGGCTGATGGAAATATAGCTACTGCCATGATGCTGGAGAGTTGTGTGTGATTGCAAAAAATTCCTTTGCTATGTATTTGCCTGGTATTCTATTGCTAGGCATTGCTGTGCTGTTACTAGCATACATATGTGTAGATAGATGCCACATTCGATCTGTCCAGACACGTCAACACGTCTGCCATCTTGGAACGGTCGATGTGTCGTCACTCACTATTAAAATAAATAAATGAGTTTCAAAATGCCACAACATTGTGCAGCCACTGGTTGTAAAAACCACCGAAATTTAAATTCCTGAAGAAATTGGATAAACTTTTTTGACTGGTAAGAATGTGTTGGTTTGTGTTTTTAATATGTATTAACTCAATATTACAGTTTTTTAAATTATAGTACCCTTTAAATGTTCATCTTGTTTCGTCTTAGTTTAGCAAAATCATCTGCTGAAATCTAGCGCACATATAGATGTTACGTACAGAGCAACTGACACATCGAGAATCGGTCAAACGTTCTGAAAAAATAGAGATTTAATTTTTTTTTGCTGAATTGCGCAGCCCTAACTACTCTATGACACTCTGGTCTCTTGATATTACTTAGGTTTTCACTTGTTTTATCATCCGCCAAGCAAAAACGTAAGTCCAATCAGCAATGGTACACCTATCTTCAATGAGCTGCACAATTTGCTACGTAATAGAACGTTTAGAATATTAAAAAAAGAAACAAAAGCCTGAGGATCTCTAATGATTTTTTTTACAAAAATATAACATGAAAGTGACATTGATTTGTTTCTGAAAACTAAACTTTGCTCATTAAAACTACTGTGTGTCAGTGATTAGATAAGCTCTTGACCATGTTCCTCAATCTGTTGACTGCTTTACCTTCTCGCTAAGTTCAGACAGGTCCAGAGTCTCCAGCTGTCCAGCGAGGTTGTCCAGTTTCTTCGAAAACTCATCCTGCCTTTGAATGAACTCTTCTTTGGTCTGGTTCATCAAGTCCTCCGTTTCTGTCCGCAGGGTGGCAGACTGATTGACCAGGTTGTCTGGGTCAATGGTGGAGGCATTCGCACGGATCTCTGCCATCTGGGACTGCTCATAATATCGAGTCACGCTGGCTCTGGCCCCTGTGGATCGAAAAACATGTTGCGTTGATGCATTGCCCGGGTCTGTTGAAGAAAAGGGATTTACAAGATCTAGAGTGATGTTACTTACCTCGAATGTCTGAATTCTTCACAAACTCCACCTGCCCCTGAAGCTCCTTCACCGTCTGTTCCAGTTTCTGAGCTTCTTCTTTGAGGGATTTCAGTTTGGTGTCTGTGCTGTTGTTGTCGGATGAGATCTCGGACAAGGTCTCCTCTGTCAGGTTAAGATTGGTGTTGATTTCAGCCATCAAGGCCTTCAGAGAGAAGATAAATTCAAACAGATTATTCTCATGAGACCTGATGAGAAGGATCTACACTTGCTGCCACATCCTGAGAAAGGCTTTAACTTACGTAGCTTGTTCGAGAAGACCCTGGATCTCTGTCAGAGGCTGAGTGGCTGGATTCTGGGCCAGGATGTTGCGGATCGAGTTGGCGCTGTTTTCAACGTTATTGATGGTGGCCTGGTAGGGTCCCGTAATGCCGGTGGCTTTGATGGTATTGACTTTCTGGACCAGTCTGTGGGTCTGGTTGGTGAGGTCGCCCACAATTACATCCCATTCAGCGAAGCACTGGTGGCAGCGCTCGCAGTGTGGGAACTCGCCCGTGTAGCCTCGAGCGCACGTGTCACAGTGAGGCCCGGAAACACCTTCCACGCAAACACAGTGACCTGTGACCTTGTTGCACTGCTGCTCCGCGATGCCTCTTGGGTCACAATCACATGCTGAAAATATACAGGAATACTGAGGTTTAAGTACAGCGATCTGAAGTTTAATGCAGGCTTATCATTAACTAAAACTATTAAAAATATTTATGTTAACTGAAATGAAGCTGAAATAAAATATACATATGTGACCCTGGAGCACAAAACCAGTTTTAAGTCGCTGGGCTATATTTGTAGCAATAGCCAAAAATACACTGTATGGGTCAAAATTATTGATTTTTCTTTTATGCCAAAAATCGTTAGGACATTAAGTAAAGATCATGTTACACTGAAGATATTTTGTAAATTTCCTATTGTTAATATATTAAAACTTAATTTTTGATTAATAATATGCATTGCTAAAAACTTCATTTGGACAACTTCAAAGGCGATTTTCTCAGTATTTTGATATTTTTGTACCCTCAGATTCCAGAATTTCAAATAGTTGTATCTCAGCCAAATATTGTTCTATCCTAACAAACCATACATCAATGGAATATTTATTTGTTCAGCTTTCAGGTGATGTATAAATCTCAATTTTGAAAAATTAACCCTTATGACTGGTTTTGTGGTCCAGGGTCACATATAAGATATTTTTTTAAAAAAAAACTTAAACTTAGCAACTAACTGAAATAAGTTTCATCTGAAACATTAAAATCACTGACCGAAAAATAAATGAAAAATAAAATAGCTCTGAAGCTAAAACGTAAAAATAAATTAAACCTAAACGGTAATATACATATATATATATATATATATATATATATATATATATATATATATATATAAACTGAATTAAATTAAAAAGAAAAGCTAATCAAAAATATTAATAGAATATGTAATAATATAGAAATAATACTAAAATAACACTGGTTTAAAGTTAAGCATGTTGTTGAGTTAAGATCTACTAAAAGCATAAAATACACAAAACTATTAAAATAGTGTAAATAGTATTTTTTCATTTATAAGAATTAATAATAATAATAATAAATCATTAAGAATGAATTTATAAATTTGTAGAATTTTTGCATTTATAATAGAAGTAAAAAATAAAACATTTAAATTACAATATTTTTAACTAAGAATTCAATAATTATGTGCTGTGTTTTGCATAAAAGCACTGGCAAAATGGTGATTCAGTAATTATATTTCCTATAATATGTTGGGTAGATTGCTTGGCCACATTTCTACAGAAAGAGACAGATTTTAGAAAAATAACATTTGAAAGGCTAAAAGAAATGAACCGAGATGTTTCAGACAACCGCTCATTGACTGTGGCTTTTTCTGTCAACAAGTGCAAACTTTGAGTTACTGTGACCTTATCAGGCTGGAGTTGACAGAGTGAGCCACGGAGTCGGGGGGAGGTGGTGGGAGTGGAAGGATGAAGGAAAAGATTGTTTGCACACTTTAGTGCTGCACTGCACTGCGAGTGTTTGGTGAACAAAAGGCAATAACTGCCCCACAATGACAGACGAGACACTTAGCAAATACCAAGTTAGGAATGACTTAACATGAGGCCCTTAAACAAACATACTCATCCACAGAAAATTCTAGTTGTGACGGCCTTGTTAACCTTCATCAAGACCATTTTCACCAATCAAAGAATCTATTTCTTATATTCAATTTTTAACATACCTGTTTAGCACTATTCCAAAGCCTAGTTAACAAGCCAGCTGTCTACTGCAACAAAGATATTGCAGTTAGCATTTATGAGTTGGAAATTATGACATAAGGTGCGTTTAAATGAACTCTGGGCTCAAAACAAACTTTGCATCTGCAAGGTTTCCCATTCATAATTACGACTTTGTGGTGGCATTCATTCAATTCGTAAATACAAAATCAGACAAAACTAACATCATGGAGTTTTCTCCATGAAAGATGCTTAAAAATGTGGCCAAAACAAATGTTTACACAGCTTGCATGTTAAGGCTGCTCTGTGCCTGCATGAATGTCTCTGTAAAGACATAATGCTGTATAAAAGCCAGATTGTATGCCTGCACTGACCCACCAAATCCCCTCGTATCAAAGTATACAGTTGAAATTGCAGTGTACATGCATTCATGCCACCTCTGAGCAGCATTATGCAGTCTGCGTAAAGACACATAAATGCCAGATCAAAAGCGCTTCTCTGCCAACTTCGTAGTTTAATTTTTAACAGAGCGCATGTCTTTACAGGTAAATAGGTAACCAGAGACTACACTTTTTTGACCATCGAGGAGAATTCAGGACAATACATGTGACACATACAATACGTGAACGGGGGACCCTGTCTGGGACGGTCCATTTACTTAAAACGCATTCCAGTGTGACGTGATTAAACACACATTCCACAGGAAAAGACTCCTTCACCTAAGGCCATTAATGCATACAAGGTACTAGAGATAGGGAATTATCTCGGAGGTTAATCCCTGGTATTATCCAGGGGGCCTCAGGCGACACCGGGGGTGTTTCTTGTTGGGACAATGCTGTGAATGTGACCCCTGGAGACGGTAACAGGCGCAGGATCTTTTGTGTTGGTGATGGGAAGTATTTAGTAGCAACTGACACAAAAATTCTAGGATAGGTTTTTATTGCCCCGAGGAACACATCTGCATTTTATTGTTTAAAAGCCAGCTTGAGAATTACATGAGCCTTTGAAAAGCAGGCCTAAAATAAACAAGATTGAATGCAATGCAGTGTGTTTGTGTACTCAGCAATCGTTTACATAGACATATATGGCTAAGGCATGGGGATGTAAAATATATCACACGCCAGCTGAGAAGGAGAACTCCCAGACTAAACCACTCGAGAGGTACTTCTGTAATAACAAAGTCCATTTTACTGCTGTTAAACATTCATGACGGTGTTAACAAGCTCTTGGAAATTATACCTTAAAAAATGCACCAACTCCTGGGTTGGTGATATATTTGCTAGATCTGTGTAAACAGTAACCAGCCATGAGGGCAGCTGCCGTGGCATGCCCAACATCCAATTTCTTACAATAAATTTAGTCTCAAACCAACTAAAGATCTGCAGTAACTTTGAATGTAACTGTCAGTAGGTTTTCATTTACAAATATGTTTTACATGGCTGTCTGATGCAGAATGACCGTGCATGCATGACCAAAATAAAAAATGCACGGGGTAAATAAGTTCAAACCGCTGATTTGCGCACCGACATGGTTGATGGCTGTTAATGCACAAGCACTGTTTTTGATTGACTAACTGTAATACTGTATAAGATTTCCATTCAAACAGAAAGCGTAAATCTAAGCTTTGCGCTGCCGGTTTTGGCGCAAAACATGAAACTGTGAAATTTCATTCACTGACGCGTTTCAGTCTGCAGCGCTAAACCCAGCAGTGCGTATACTTACTCGCCGGCAACTCGCCAAAATAAAAGCTTTCTGGTTTTAGGTTTGAAAATGTTTAAAATGTAAATATCAGCATTCTATTTTTAAGTGTACTATAAAATAATTATATTTTTATTGAATACTCTTTTTTTTTTTAAATAATATATTAGCGCACTTTATTTATTATTTAGATTTTTTAAATAACCTAATTAAATAAAGCACAATTACATTATTTTTACTATTATTAATTCTTTTATTTTTTTATAGTTTTATTTATTTAACGGATCACACTATGTGCAGTGTCAGCACCAAACCAAATCTCTAGGTGCTTTCCAGACTGAAAAACTTATGTGCACCCCTGTATATATGTATGCTTTCCATCTGTTTTTCATCACCATGCAGACAAGATTATTGTAAAAATGCATGAGAGGAAACGTCACTTTTTTTCACAAGGGCTTTTAGAGATTAAGGAACATTTTACCCATTTTTTTTACTGTTTTGCTGATAGAGCATGAACTTTTAATTAACTTTTAGGCTTTAAACATTTATATTCAAGATATAAATTATATAAATTCAAGATTCCTCAATTGTAAGTCCCTTTGGATAAAACTGTCTACTAAATGAAATGTATTGCCATAATTGATCAGAATTCGGATCAGACGACGCCTCTAGGCACACAAAAGTTGTACTAATTATACAAAAAGTTAAACTACAACCCATAAAATCTCTGAGGAAATCAGTTGTGGTTGGATAAAACGTAAAGCTTGGGATTTCACAGGGTTATCGAACTAGTATTTAACAGGAAACCACATAAAGCACAGCTCAAACTGAACAAACGCTCAGTGCTGTGCTTGAACAGGAAAGAGCATACTGAGGGCGAGTCAACAGGGGGGTTATAGAGGGGTAACTGGATCTTTAGAGGAACACAGGGGGCTTCCTGCTCCATCAGGACTCTCCAAACAAACGGAGGGGTGTGGGGTGGAACAGATCTCTGTCAGCACACCACTTCATCGGCTCAAAGAGAGTCCAAAACCTGCTCTGCTCAAGACCAAATGGCTTACTAAAGGAATAGTTTGTGCAAAAAAAATAAATCTGCATTTGATTACCTTCATGCCATTTCAATAATGTACCATAAAAGGCGTTTATACGACTATCACTTTGTGTGAACAGACTGATTTACTCACTGGAAATCTCTTTCACCAACTTGTAAAGTGATGGTAATGCTGATGGTGGGTCATATTTTGCATGCATCACCCTTGATAATGAGCTGTTAATTGGGCTGAGATTGTGGTGAAGGTCTGACAAAACAATGCGTCACAATGATCTTGAAGGAGATCTGTTGATAGTCGATGCTCAGAATACCAACCGAATCTGCACTTCCCTTGTGTTCAAGATCTCAAAATCACCAGAAAATTCTTCATCAAGTTCAAATAGATTTCCAAAGGTATGGTCTCCACAGCCGCAAATACAGTCAGAGAAAGGACAAAGCCTCTTTTCTGAGGAGAAGCACTGCGCCAGACACTAATGACCCCATAAGGGGAAGCCCACGAATACAAAGGTGCATTGTGGGAGTAGAGATAGTATTGCAAGGCTTGGACAGATCCCCCCACGCGCTCGTCATGGTCGTGCACATCTGGGGCGAATCAGAGAGTGGGCCGAGGACTTCTCCATTCTGCTAGACATTCCTACAAAACTGGGTTGCCTACAGATTATATGGTTTGGGGTAATGGCAGTAAAAAAATCTGCAGTGTTTGCAATGACAGCAAAATGAGCTTAGTTACGTTATCTGGGTTTATATATATATATATATATATATATATATATATATATACAGAAAACATGTTTGGGTTTCGATGAGGTATTTTTTATGTTTTTCAAAAGAAGTCTTTTATATGCATTTATTTGATCAAAAATACAGTAAAAATTGAAACACACTGAAATATTTTTACAACTGAAAATAACTGTTTTCTGTTGTAATATATTTTAAAATGTAATTTATTTCTGTGCTGCAAAGCATATATATACATTTCTTTATTTTTGGAACTCATGATTTATTTTTTTCAGGATTCTTTGAAAGTTCAAAAGAACAGCACTTATTTGAAATAGAATCTTTTATAACATTAAAAATGTCTTTACTGTCTTTACTTTTGATCAGTTTTATGCATCCTTTTATATTAATATTAATATTAAAACAAATATCACAAAATATACATTGTCTTAATATATAAAAAATTAAATGAACAAAATAACACACTGTAATAAATTATTTCCTAAAGAATATTCTGGTTTCCTTAGAAATACATCACATTACTAAATTTAAATGCATTGCAAATTATTATCATAATTGACTGGGTCATTTATTTTCTGAACTCACCGTGGCACTTGACCTCAGGGTTTCCCCAGAACAGCTCTCTACACTCTCGGCAGGTTCTGCCGCCAAACCCTGGTTTACAAGAGCACTGGCCCATGATCTACAGCACAGAGAATTAAAAAACCCAGATTAATCCATGTGCACTTTATTACGATCCCAAACATGACACATTTGTGTGAAGGTGGTCTGACCTCATTGCAGGACGAGCTGAAGGAATGGTTGAGGTCGCAGTCGCAGGCCTCGCAGCCTTTCCCGCTGGCCATGTTCCAAGTGTCTGGTGCGCACTGATCGCAGTGCAGGCCCACCACGTTAGGAAGACACTGACACTGACCGCTGTTCAAATCACAGTTGCAGTTACCCTGAGAGGGGCACGTCTCCTCAGCAGTGCCCATATGATTACACACACACTCTGAGAAAGACCAGGACAAAACATTAGAAACTCAGCGGCTAGGAATCAAATGCATAGTTATACTAGATGCAGAAAATGTGCATTTTAAAATGTTTTTATATATATATATATATATATATATATATATATATATATATATATATATATATATATATATATATATACTGGTAAAACAAACTTTATCTAGACTTCAAAAGTACTAATCTTTTCAATTGTCCATTCTATGTTTTAAGTAGATTTATAAATATCGATAATAATACTTGTTCTAACTACTTTGTACTACAATTTACGATTTTAAGATACAGTATTGAAACAGTTCTTCAAGAACTTACTTCTGCAGCTCTGTGTCAGTGCATTGCCGTAATAACCGAGCTTGCAGCGGTTGCATCCCTCGCTCTCGGTGTGGTACAGGCATTTGAGACAAGCGCCCGTTCGGGCATCACAGGACTCCGGGTCCGTCATGTCAATGTTGTTGTTGCACTGACAGGGCCGGCATTCTCCGCCCACCTCGTGTGGGTTTCCGTAATAACCAGGGGCGCATTCTTCACACCTGGCACCTATGCGTGACACAAGACAAGAGGTGTGTTGAATCAGCTCTCACTGCTACAAAATTACATATTACAAGACTTAATATCACCATATTCTTCCACATACACAATCGTTCACTAAAGTTTATTTGAATATACTCACCAAGGCTTCACCAAGGTTTTTTCATCAAATACTGTAAAAACAGTAATATTGTGAAATATCATAACAATTTAGAAATCAGAACTCATGAAGGATTTTGTGTCAGTGAGGTGTTTTCTTAATGATGATGTGAATTTGGATTTTGGTGTAATGGATGATTTAAATTTTGATTTGTATTCAAATAGAAAACAGTTCTTTAAAATTGTAATAATATTTCACAATATTACTGTTTTTACCTTATTTCATTACTCAAATAAATGTAGCCTTGGTGAGCAAAAATTGCCAAACTTTTGAATGGTACAGTATACTATACGACAAGTTCTAGTGTGTGTCATGATGCAGGAAATATACGGTGTTCCTGACAGATGCTCTTATAAATCAAATAGGATTGGTGCTGGTTACCTTTATATCCCTGGTTGCAGACGCAGAACACCTGGTTGGAGTCGAGGCTCTTATAACACGCGCCGGAGAACTGTCTTCCGCTGCCGGGACCGTCCGGACACATGCAGGGGCGGCAGTGGTCTCCAGAGCCCAGGACGGGGTCACCATAGTAGCCATTCAAACACCTGCAGAAGAGATTTAATAAATGAAAGGCTATACTTTCATGTAAACATCAACCTATAATGTTGAAGAAAGAACACAGTGACTAACCTCTCGCAGTGGTGTCCAGAGGTGTGGTCCCTGCAGGACAGACACTGTCCCGTGAGCGGGTCGCACTGCTCAGCGTGGCCATTGCAAGTGCAGGGGCGACAGTTAGGGAATCCCCAGTGTCCCGGCAGACAGCGGTCACACTGCCGCCCATACGCTCTGGGAATACACTCGCACTGACCGGTGGCCTCGTGGCAGAAGGAGTGGACAGACCCCTCAGGACTGCAATCACATGCTAAACCAACAACAGACCACAATTATGCTTGTGAAAGAACTACAGGTGCATCTCAATAAATTAGAAGTGTTTTTACTTAATACACGAGTTTCACAATTTGAGTTGAATTACTGAAACAAAGGAACTTTTCCACAACATTCTAATTTACCGAGATGCACCTGTACATGGTGCAGTCTATGCTATTGACAAGTTGTACTTACGCCTGCAGCCTTGTGGCCCAAAAAGGAAGGTCGCTGGGGCACATTTGTCGCAGTTCCTGCCTACCACGTTGGGCCGACACTGGCACTGGCCACCGCTCGGGTCACAAACCGTGCTGAGAGACCCCTGCGGGTCACACTGACAGGCTGAGAGAAACAGAACAGAAAAAAGAAAGAAAGATAGGGTTAATTCAAGGTATTTGGGCCATTTTTTCTCATTCATTTCAATGGCAAAAGTGCTACAATTTACCTAAATAAGCTTGACCAATATTAGTGTTTTTTTTTTACTGTCAGGATTTTCTTTTACCAAATTTGATTGTTTTTCACATAGCTATTCCTCTTTTCTCTACATTCTAGAGATCAACCAATATCTTTTACAAGATTTAAGGATTTTTTCTTACTTGGATATCGGTTGTGTAATATCGGCTTAGGTTGGGTGACATACCAGTAGACACGATTAACCAGAATAAATTTGTCAACCGACAGATATTTTGAACTATCGTCTTTATCTGGGTTACATGTTCATGTGATGTTGCTGTGCTACATGGTCATGAAAACGTATAGTTTGCACTCGTTTTTTAAACATTGCAAGTGATTTTATGCCACTGAAACACAATCAGCAGAGAAAGAGAACTCATTTTGCTTGATGCTTGACTGTTTCTGAGCGCTGTTTGAGAGGCTTGTGCACGTGTATTAAATGCGTGGAGTATTGAACGGAGTTATTTTTGCTGCTTTATAGGCCCTGAACGAATAAAAACGTGTCAAAATGCCCGTCTTTGTAAGTATCAATATAAACACTGTAATTTAGGTCTTAAGTGAAAGCAAACAGCTGAGAAAGAAAACACATGTGTAACAGTATATTGGATCCGGGCAGCTCTTAAAGTGACAGCAGTCTAATATTCATGCTGTCTGTCATTCATATTAATCAAACAACAAAAAAAGATAAAATCTCTCACTGCTCTTGACTAAATGACTTTTGCAACTTTAATAAGAAAAAATGTATAATTTATATAGTGAAGAATATGTAGTGTTTTTATACATTTGATTTCTTTATACAATGTATGTAGCATTTCTTATTTATTTGTTCTACAGTAGTTTTTTTGTCGTATGGCTTGCAGTTAGTTTCTTATTCTTTTTTAATCCCAGACTGTTTACTTAATTTTTTTTATTTAGGCTAGTATTAGGTTTTTTATTTATTTATTTATTTTTTGATATTGAGTCTGATGACAATAATTAGGACTTTTCTATGGTAAATTTTTTTTTTTGATATCATAAAGTCCTTATTTAAAACAAAAAGAACTATATTGTGATATATATTGTTACCGTGAAATAAAATTCCTCATTTCATGATATAAGATTTTGGACATATTGCCCACCCCTATATCGGCTATTATATTAACGTTTACTATTTATTGCATTATTAATAGTCATTTAAATACTATATAAAATATCGAAATAATAAATTTTTTCGGGATGACAATGAGAGCGTTGATGAGATGTATGTGTCATTTGCTGCTACATAGTCTGTCAATGAGCTACTGACTAAAAATCAGTAGGTATTTCATAATCTAGGCCGAGAAAAATATGAATAATTCTGACAACATGCCACTCAAAATGAACTCTGATGTAATCTATTTAAAGTTTTGTTTGTTACTTTTCTGACAGTATATAACTATTCCATTACACTCTTTTAACAGAATAAACAACACCTTAAACCTCATATCAAACTGTAGTTAAAAACTAAAGTTTTATCAGTTATAAAAAACCACCTGCGTACAAATGCTTGCTTAGTAACTTGGCAAGTCATCTCACCACGAAATACCTACAAAAACATATGAGACTTAGAGAAGTCACTGGTACAGGCCAGAAGAGCCGGGAAATTTTACTTGTCCTTTAAACCTAACATCAGTCCTAGTGGATCGCTAAAGCAGTGCTAAGGAGAAACTAAAGTAACAACACCACAAACTTTTTCAAAATAGTGTTACTTTTCTAGCTATGCTTTCCAAAATGTAGCAGGTCGCTGGCTTTTATGCCACATCATATTGTGCATGGAGCTTTACAGCTGAGTAAACTGAGGTACAAATATCCTTTACTAAAATGTCAGATTGTAAAACGAAAATTTAACACTTTTAATGTTTTATGATATTTTACGCTTTGAAACAGCAAAAAAAATTTTTTGTACAAATCAGATAATTTTTTAAAAAAATTGTGTAGTTTTTCACTAAATTAACTTATGGATGAATATTCAATTATTTTCATTTCTACAGCACAATCTCAATACATAACAAAAGCATTTAATTGTAATATTTATTTACTAAAAAAAATTTATATTACGAAGAATTCCACACTTTTAAATAATTAAAACAAATGATTTATTGAAATGGACAGGAGACTGAATAAATTGTCTCCCCAACTGTAACACCATTTTTTTCCACAACAAAAAAAATCAAGTACAATTAAAACATCCATTTTGTTACTGTAATACCTGTGATTACCAAGATAAAGAAGGATCATGAAACGATGCATCTGTTCATCACTTTGATTTTAACTTACTTTAGAGTGTTTCTAGTTTTATTAGTTAGTAAAAGTTTAATATTGTAACCATACTTGATTCAAAAACTATTGTTAATTTTGTGCCACTATTCTGCTCTGTTAAAATTTTATATTATCAGATATAATTGTTAGATATTTAAAAGTTGCATATTTTAAAAGACTGCCTCCCCACATAGCTTCAGTGTTGTTTGCTACTTATTAAAGTGTAGCCTTGAAATGTGGCCTACTTTTCCCAGATTGGAGTTTGACTGAATTTTTACAATCTGTATCATATAAAGCTTGATAATTTACAGTATGACTTGAAGATGTCTTTTCCGTAGTATGCTGTTTGATTTCTTCATTTGAAAGTCAACATTTTCACACTAATATTTATAGTCAGCAAAGCTTGCGCTCTGAATTACGACTCTAGCCACGTCTTTTGCTTTTCTTCTTGTCCTGACAGTTGATGCAATTGTAAAGTCTCAGACAGGAAGCATGTAAAGCAGTATAATTATGCCTGAGGCCTAGTTACAAGCTCTGACACGAGGCAGGAAAGCACCTCTGATGAGAGACATAAGACGGAGGAAAATGAAAGCTGAATGAACGATGACAGAATGAAGACTGGCACGTCTATCATAAAGGGAAAAGGGGATTCTTCTGTGGTTAGAGAATGGTGCCAAAGTCATGCGATGATGATGTATGTGTGTGCACTTTAAACAAAGTGGTAAGATCAAAAAAATCAAGTTAGTATGCCATTTGTGATATTATACCTAGAATTAAAAAAATAACTAATAATTCTTAAAAGTATGGTGTGGGCATTACGCTTGCATTTGCAACTAAAAATTAAAGTGCATTTATGCCAGTAGATTGCTTAAAATCTACTGTTGGTGCATTTTAACAATGTTTACTTTATGGTGTTTACACAGTAATATGTTGTAGATGGTTGTAAGTATATATTTATACATATCTTCCTCACCTTTTAGAATGAGCTACATGTAGAACAGCAAAGAACAAATATTTCAAAATAAGAGTCATGGTATATCTTGGGCTTGTTTATAATTAAAAGTCTTGCATTATGCATGAAGTTTTTGTTTTGTTTTGGGTTGTCCCTGTTTATTATTGGTATTTTGCTTAAACCAAAAAAAATGTTTTTGAATGACTAGTCTGCAATAGTAAATCACATATATTTCGAAATAAGAGTCCTTGTGTATTTTACTACTTTTGCGACTACAATTATGGTGCGTTCAACTCATGTCGGATACATCGTATTTACGAGTTAAACGCACATGAACGCCACCACAAAGTCGTAATTACGAGGGGGAATTTTCGGGAATTAAAGCAAAATTACGAGAATTTTCTTTAAGCTCCGAGTTTCCGAGTTGGGGGCGTGTCAATGAGAAACACGACAGAATCGATGGATGCAATGTCTGTTGTTGACGGTAATTTTTTAGTTCAAACTGATAGACAGGATTGAAATATAACAATTAATAATTTTTTATGCGATACAGTTTAAAGTGGCTTCATAAATTATTTAAAAAAATTAAAAACGCAAAACACACCTGATGCAAATTCTTTGCTCTTCATTTTCTATAAGCAGAGTTGACAAACCCTGTTGTATTTTCTTGTAATTTATTAAAAGAAGGTACACCGCCTTCTTTGCCGACTAAACTGACTTGAACGCACCCGACGTCATAATTACGACTTGTCAACTCGTAAGTACGAACTTCCCAGGAGGCCTTGAATGCAGCATTAGATGTGTGTTAAATGTCTAAACAGGTCCTTACAGGACCTCCAAACTTTATTTTAAAATAAGACTCCCGGTGTATTTCAGACTTGTTTATAATTAAAAGTCCCACAGTATGCATAAAGTTATTTTGTTTCGTATTTTTTTCCTGATTGATATGGGTATTTTGGTTACACAATAAAATGTTTCTGAAATTTTAATTTAACATACAATCATGTAGCATTTGTCCGGGCTTCCCCGTCATAGGAAGCAAAGACTAAGAACATCATTTAACACATATCATCACAAATATTATTAGTTTAAAGTAGTTTTTTTTATTTAAGGTGGGTAGTTTATTATGAAGTTGTGGATGTACCTTTAACTCCCTGGTGCAGAAAAGCCGACACGCTGAAGATGTAATTCCTGCAGATATCAGTCATGGGGGTTCTCACCACTGCTTGGCTGTTCTCCAAACAGCGGTAACGCTGGAAGGTTTCCCAGGCGCTGTTGGTCATCATGTCTCCACCCTCTGACCCAGAGCCAGAGAAAATATCCAGGTTTTTGCAGCGTGGCATGAGGACGATCTGAGAGCAAGAATAGAAATCGATCGTTCAGTATTTGAAGATTCCTGATATTGTCCATCTAATAGGGTAAAAGAGGGAGCCTACCGAGTCGATGAGCGTGTACGGTGACTGCACATCGCTGAGAGCCGAGTAGAGAGACAGACTCAAGCGCACGGTGTAGTTCAAGCCCTCTTCAAAACACACAGGCCTAGACAGCACCACATACCTGATGGGCAAAACCAAGAGAATTCATTCTCTCAGATTTAACACTCAAAGACATCAGCTTAATGAAACCTAGAGAACAGCCATCTAAAGGTGCAGTCACATTTTCCACAGTCAGCTCATTTTTGCGGTCAATGGAAATTGCCGCATTCTAATTTTTCGCATGAGGGCGAAAGATTTCCACATGCAGATTTCGCAACAGATTCAAGTTGGTCATGCAAATATGCTGCTTTCTTGGCTGCAAATTTTAACCTAAATTTTGCTGATGTGATCGCATCTGACGAAAAACCTAACTAGGCAGCATCCTAACTGAAGTGACACATCAAAATAACTGATTTTGAATGCTGTACATAAACAGGAACTCTGTGCCATACAAATAGACTCACCTTGCAATTGACTTCAATGGGGTTTTGAATTAGCATGTTGCTAAGCTAAGAGCTTGATACTTTAATAAGACTAAATTGCAATGGGCACAAAAAATCTTGGGTTTTTATTAGATTTAATGACTTTTTATTGTTACTTTTAAGCTTTGTATGCATTAAACATATCTATAATAAACCCCTCTCTGGATTTATTGCAATGCATTCTAGGATTACATCCTCTTCCTTAGAATTTGGTTAAAAAAAGCAAAATGTTGTTTACTACTATCTAGAATAGCCTTCAGTGATGTTTTAGTATTATTTACATACTATTGTAGCTTTTATTCATATTTTGAATTAGCTTTTTAATCCGAGGTCAATTTTTTGTAAGTTTGCTATGTACTTTTGCCTTTTTTTATGCCTTTTTTTTCTATAAATATTTGATGAAAAGGTTGAAATATAAACTAGAAATGTTGCTTTGGAAACTAACTGAAATAAATACGTTTAATCTGGATTACTAAAACTGAATTGAACGCTAGGAAGAAATATATATATAAAAAAAACTATTAAAAACGACAAAAGAACTACAAAATTACCAAAACCTAAATTAAAATGAAAACTGAATATATAAAAGTAAAAGATAATTCTAAATATTAAAAAAATTCTACAGTAGTATATAAATAATGACTGTAAAAAAATAAGTGATAAAAAACATTATTTATATACTATTTTAGTTTTTATAAATTTTTGATTTTAGTTACATTTTTAGTAATTCAATTATGTACTTTTATTGTTTTTACGCATTTATTTGTATTCAGTTTTTACTTTAGTTAAGGTTTAGAGTTAGTTCTTTTAGTGCTTCAACATTTCTTAGTAGACCTTTCAAATGTTTGTTTAGTTTTTCATCTAATATTTAAGTTTTATTTTATTTCAGCTTTATTTCAATTGTTTTTAATCATTTTAGTTTCTTTTAGTCTTTGTGTAGGGACTACATCTACAGCATGATGACTTAAAATACTGCCTAGTTATTATTGGATGAAAGGTAATGTGCATCAGGTGGTCCGTCTTTCTTCTCTCATACCTGGATCCGGGATGCAGAGACACCACCTGGTTGTCATCGTCGGGCATTGTGTTTGCACAGCGGCTGTCGGCGGTAATGACGCGAGGCCTGATGACAGTCATCAACACTTCCTCCCACTGCTCTGGCAGCTACACGCCATGAAAGAGTGACAGATGATGCAATGATGTACCTGCTTACCCTTTAACTCAAGGCTGATCAAACATGTCAATGCTACTATTATACTGTAGAGGAAGTCACCTGAGGTTCATATCGGATGATAATGTCATACTCCATAGAGTAGGGGATGTTGTCGATGCTGAACTCAAGATAGGCACCTTCAGGAACGTTCACGAAACCAATGCCAGTCCAAGTAGGGGATCTGTCCTGAGGCTGGGGTCTCGGGACTACTGTCACACCATAAGAGTGCACGTGCACGTCAGTACACAATTACTCAAAGACTTCTACAGATGGCAATATGAGGACACTTACAGGTCCAAACTTGGCATCCTCAGCTTCATAAGTGTAGTGGTCCAGAGCGATGAAGTAAAAACCAGACTCCACCTGGTCGCAGCGTCTGCCAAACATGTGCTCACGACACTGACACTGACCCGTTTCTGGAGAGCAACTGGGAAAATACATAACGTCAGGAAATTTAGATGGTCCTTCCTAAAGATCTGGAGGAAAATAGCTCTGGAGGACATATTTAATGCTGTCACAAACAGTCAAGACTCAAAACCGGTGAGAAATGGCACCCATCTGTTTGCTGGACTGCAGTTAAAGCCTGCCTTTGTAACTCATGTAAATACAGTTTTCTTATTGGATGATACAGACTAAGAAACATTATTTTCACTGTTTTTTCAGGCTTCCTGCCAGTAGTTTCTCAACACACACTGATTCAACTTACTAAGAAAAGAGGCCAGTAGGTGCAGCAAGTAGATTTTTACAAATTCTGAAGAAAATTTAAGTTTTTTAATCCATTTTGTTGCCAAAAATCTACTTCTGATCACAAAGAAAAGTAATATATATATATATATATATATATATATATATATATATATATATATATATATATATATATATACACTAAAATGTATTTGAATTACATTTATATTGTGCTAAGTATACTACAAACATATTTTTCATATTTATGTGCTGCAAAATACCCTGCAATTGTACTTTTGGTATACTATTGCAAGTTTACTTTAGGTACACTTTAACTATCTTGCATTTAAAGACCGATATTATACAGAGATCGTACAATCCTTATTAATAGTGATATCAAACAACATTTTAAACGTAAAATTAAGAAATGTGCATTGTGCAATAAAGAAATAACGTTTAAATAAAATGTTTAGTGCTGTCAAATGATTATCGTAATTAATCACATCCAAAATGAAGGTTTTTGTTTACTGTGTATGTGTACCGTGTATATTTATTATGTATATATAAATACACATACATACAGTATATATATTTTGAAAATATTTACGTTTATACATTTATATATTCATATTCTTATATTTTATATAAATATATTTAATATATAAACATAACAGATTTTTCTTAAATATATACATGCATGTGTTTTTATTTATATAAACATAATAAATATACACAGTATACACACAGATATTATGTAAACAAAAACTTTTATTTAGGATGCGATTAATGGCGATTAATTGTATGACAGCACTAATAATTTGATAAGTCTTAAGCAATATGTCAGTAAATTTGTTAATGCATTTGAAGTATTATGGCATAGGACGTTTTTACTAGGTAATATATGATGAAAAATGTTGCCTTGGCATCTAATTGAAATAAATGAGTTAAAATTTAAGTGCTAAAATTATTAAAACTAAAACTGAAATAAAAATAAATAAAAGCTATTCAAAAATATTAATCACAAAAAAAGAAAAACTAATACAAATGACAAAATCATATAAAAAATTACTAAAACCCGAACTAATAATAATAGTAAATTATTATAAAATACTAAAAATAGTAGCAATAATAATAGTGATAAAATGTATTTGAATGAGAAATTCAGGAACTTCAGCCAGAACAGAGTAGTTTTACTCACTTGTTGTTGATTGCACCACCATGATCACAGTCACATGGTCTGCAGCCATCCATGTCATTACTGAGCCCCCAGTGCTGAGGCTATGAGAGAGACAGAGACTATTACACCACAGTGTTTACCACAGACCTCACAAGAAGCAAAATGTAAGCAGTACTTCTTAAAGGCAAATTATAACATTTTGGAATAACTGAATGCAAGAAATCTGGAGAAATAAATAAATATATTTGTTAAAATGTAAAGAATATATATATATATATATATATATATATATATATATATATATATATATATATATATATATAAATGCACATTTAATAAAATTGTTGTATGATTTACAATAATTTACAAAAGTGTCACAGTATTATAAAAGCACAATGCACAAAGAAATATGAATGAACTCATGAAGTAAACAGAACACGCACCAGACACTGGTCACAGTTCCTTCCGGTAACCAGACGTTTACAGTAGCAGTTTCCTGAGTCTGTATCACATGGACTTCCACCTGGAACCGTCCCCAAAGCATTGCACGTGCATGCTGGGTAACAACAAAACAAAAGCAACTTTTAGTTGAGATCTTTCAAAACCATTTTCTCATAAATTGATGAATGATTTGGGTTGGCTACATTGTGTAAGGCATGGACTTACGCTGGCATCCCAGAGGGTCGTCGCTGAGCCCGTAATGGCCCTGTTTGCACTGGTCACAGCGCTCACCCTCCACATTAGGCTTACAGCGACACTGACCCGCGATCAGTCCGAGGGACACGTCTGTCAGCGGATCACACACTCCACCGTTGAGAGAGCCGACCGGATCACAGTTACAGGCTGGAAAAGATAAACCGGACAGTGGACTTAAAGACAAAAGGAGGAACTGTGGACAGCTGGGAAAACTAACAAACGGAGCCATGATAATTCTTATACCACATCAATGCAGCAGTAAAGATGCTTTGTGTCAACTTTTTTATCGCAACTAATTTTGTTAAACTATCTAGTACAAAGTTCACAAAACATACTTCCATTGTTTAGCATTTTTCACATGACAAACACTGGACACATAACAATAAAATTTAGTTTGTTAACATTAGTTAATGCACAAACAATGAACACATTTTTACAGAATTTATTCATCTACATTGTACACTGATGTTAATATATTAAAATATTAACATTCATATATATATATATATATAGAGAGAGAGAGAGAGAGAGAGAGATTAACATTGATATATGTTTGTTCAGAATTAATGCTAATTTATACTTAATACTTAATACTTAAAAGTTTTAATATCTACAAAATAATTAGTTAATAAGTATATTTTTTGTTAATTCATGTTTGTTTATAAGTTATTAATGAATACTAACTTATACAACTTGAAGTGCTAAAAATACACATACAAATGTACATTATTCAAATAAATAAATGGTATTTTTATTGTTACCCCATGTTAATAATTGGATTAATATTAACGAATTGTATTGCATTGCAAGCCATTATCATAGTTTGATGTAAAACTCAGAGACCACATTTCTGCTTTGTGGTCAAAAAGTTAAAACTGAAAAACCTCAGTCACCACAACAAAAGAGGAATGTGAAACCCTAGACATGTGGTTTGAGGAAGAGCGGCGCTTCGCCTTGTGGTAACAGACTACTTCAAAGCCCAGGTGTTTCTGCACGAGCAGAGATGAACAAAGCAACAGCTGGACCAGACTCTCATCACAAACTAGACCAGACAGGTAGAGGCGCAGCGGCTGTCTGAAGGGGGAGAAAAGCTCAGAGGAAATGAGAGGGGACACGTACACTCGCAGATGTTGGGGTCGCGGAGGTCTTTCTCCGGATGCTGGTAGAAGAAGGGCTTGCACTGCTCACACTTGTGACCCATGGTGTTGTGTTTGCAGTCATCGCACACACCGCCGCTCACGTTACCTGACGCCTGATACACAGCCATGTCGAAATGACAGGAATCAGAGTGATGATTGCAGTTACACTCTGTGAAAGAAGCAAAGAAATGTCAGATGCCAGATGATTAAATAACAACTGTAACAAAGAAACAATTATAATAATGTTGTTTAAAAATATATTGTGTTTTAAAAAGAGCGAGAAATTTTGAGATATATAAAATGTGTTGTGGTGTAAGTTTTACAACAAAGAACTACGTTGTTTAAAAACTATAACGCAGTAACTACTGCATAACAAAGAATTATGACGTTTAAAAACTATAACGTATTAACAATTACATAAATAATTATGATGTTTACAAACTATAACGCAGTAAGGATTGCATAACAAAGAATTATGACGTTTAAAAACTATAACGCAGTAAGGATTGCATAACGTTTAAAAACTATAACGCAGTAGCGACTGCATAACAAAGAACTATGACGTTTAAAAACTATAACGCAATAGCGACTGCATAACAAAGAACTATGACGTTTAAAAACTATAACGCAGTAGCGACTGCATAACAAAGAATTACGACGTTTAAAAACTATAACGCAGTAGCGACTGCATAACAAAGAATTACGACGTTTAAAAAACTATAAACGCAGTAACGACTGCATTACAAAGAATTACGACGTTTAAAAACTATAACGCAGTAGCGACTGCATAACAAAGAATTACGACGTTTAAAAACTATAACGCAGTAGCGACTGCATAACAAAGAATTACGACGTTTAAAAACTATAACGCAGTAGCGACTGCATAACAAAGAATTACGACGTTTAAAAACTATAACGCAGTAACGACTGCATTACAAAGAATTACGACGTTTAAAAACTATAACGCAGTAGCGACTGCATAACAAAGAATTACGACGTTTAAAAACTATAACGCAGTAGCGACTGCATAACAAAGAATTACGACGTTTAAAAACTATAACGCAGTAGCGACTGCATAACAAAGAATTACGACGTTTAAAAACTATAACGCAGTAGCGACTGCATAACAAAGAATTACGACGTTTAAAAACTATAACGCAGTAGCGACTGCATAACAAAGAATTACGACGTTTAAAAACTATAACGCAGTAGCGACTGCATAACAAAGAATTACGACGTTTAAAAACTATAACGCAGTAACGACTGCATTACAAAGAATTACGACGTTTAAAAACTATAACGCAGTAGCGACTGCATAACAAAGAATTACGACGTTTAAAAACTATAACGCAGTAGCGACTGCATAACAAAGAATTAAGACGTTTAAAAACTATAACGCAGTAGCGACTGCATAACAAAGAATTACGACGTTTAAAAACTATAACGCAGTAGCGACTGCATAACAAAGAATTACGACGTTTAAAAACTATAACGCAGTAGCGACTGCATAACAAAGAATTACGACGTTTAAAAACTATAACGCAGTAGCGACTGCATAACAAAGAATTACGACGTTTAAAAACTATAACGCGGTAGCGACTGCATAACAAAGAATTACGACGTTTAAAAACTATGTTCTTTAAAGAAGCTACAACAGTTATAAAACATGTTTGTACTGTTACAAAAAGGGCAGTAACAATTGTACTAAAAAATAGATTGTCAACATTGTTTAGAAACCCATGCAATAACATTGATACAATACTATAATACCAATCTTTAAAAACTATAAAGCAGAATCAAAAGTGCATCAAAAAGAATGTTACAAAACTTGTAACACCTGATTTGCAAAGTAAATCTTTTAAAAATCTACTGCTTTCATATGGTTTTTAAAAACATTATGTATAATTTAAAATATATATATTTAATGACTCAAAGCCATGTGATGTAACCATCAAGTAAAATGTAATAGTGCATTTTCATGCTCATTTTTGGTCAAAGACAAAGTTAATTCTGGTTATAAAATGTCTTGTTGTACAGAATTAACTTTGACAAAAAAATTAGCATGATTTCATTGACCCATAACTGAACATTGCAGAAGATCATACTTTTACAGGCGTTGGTGTTGCGTCCCTCCGCAGGTCTCCAGGGCAGGTCATGGTAAAAGTCCTGACAGCGCTCACAGTTCAGCCCCATGGTGTTATGATTACACATACAATGGCCATGGACCTACAGCAAAACAGACATAACAATGATAACCAAGAACAAAAATAAATGTAATCAAATTGAGACTGTGTGTGAAACAGGATATTTAAAGGCACCACAAATTATAAACAATTAAGTCCTCAAAATGAATTTGAGCTAATTTCCTACTCAGACCCTAAAAGGGAAAAGTTTCTTCATACAACAGAAACTTAGAAAAAAGATGGAGTTGCTCAGAACAGTCTACAAATCCGGCCCTAAACCAGATGGCAACAGGAAATGTTTATACTGGATGCATCTGGTCTACATTAAACAAGCCCCAGTCCTGGCACTGACACAGATCTAGATGCAGTCTATATGTGAGCTTTCTCAGAACTGTGCTGTGCCTAGAGAAGATCTAGAGTCACTTCAGTGCCTTTGAATGAAATTCTTGCACATAAAAAAAATTGTGAGATTGAGATCTGAATGTAATATCTGTTCATCACTTTTGTAAGAGCTGCAAAAGACTGAGACACATCTCATTGCAGACGGATTATAAACAGAGAAGACTGCAGACTAAACAGGAACCTCGTTCCTTTGGAGTATTTCCTTTTTGACTTTTCAAATCATTGATGTAAAACCACAGAAACACATGCTACAACTTCAAGCATAAATGAAACAAAACCAAAAAAGGTTTGTAAACAACAGACACTGCGTGCATTTTCTCTGCCACATGATTATTTGGACTGTAAACTATTCAATAATGAAACCACGAGGCGGTCCTCATACTTTCATACTAATGTGAAACAGATCCAAACTGAATTAGCAGTAGACTGTGATGGGACTTCAAACGATTTCTTCTATGACAAATGTGTGTGAGATGTTTTCTTCAAAGGAGAGGTTTAAAAAGCCACAAAAACGTCTGCTGCATTTAAATGTGGCATAAATCAAAAACGACTTCCTATTAAATTTGCTGTATTTATCTACAATTCATTCTGGTATATTGCTGCATTTAAATTTCATAATTTCAGCCTATACGTGATTGCTAAATCTGTTTGTGGGGGTGACTGGAGGGAAAAAATTGGGGGGAAAAGAGTCAAATATAATTAAAATTAACTATAATTAAAGGTGCTGTTTGTGTCATCAATCTGGCAACCTGCAAGTGCTTGAACTATGTATTGCAGTCCAAATTCTAAATATTGGAGAGGGTTTTTCCACACGGCCCTTCCTCCTCAGACTTGAGGCACATGCAGGTTGCCAGATTGACGACACAAACAGGAGTGCACTTGACGATGAATGAAATGAAATATGCTGTGTATTCCACCAATTGGCAACCCGGGGTGCCGAAATACAATTGGGTAAACTGGCAGTGGGCGGGTTTCATAAACCAAAACAGAGACCGACATTCCGGCCCGGAACGCACATTTTCGAAGGAGAATGGTTGAGTGTAGCATTGTTTTTCAGATAAACATGTATGTTAACTTAGCATGTTTTTTAAATTTCTGATATTATATTATGGTATTTTTATGCTTTAGTAGAGTCAAACACTTACAGACAGCACCTTTAAAATATAACAATAAATAATATAATTGCACAAAAGAATAATTGTAAAAAATATAATGTAAAAATAATAAAATCTAAATGTTAAAAAAATTTAATAAAGTTATAAATAACTTGCATTATGCATGGCATAAAACTCACCATGCCCTCCACGACCTCTCCAGCTCCATCGATGGGGGCGCATTCAGACGCGTGACCATAGCAAAAACAGTTTCCTCTCACCACCATGTCATAGACTGAGTAGTAGTACTTCTCCTTGATCTCTATACGTGAGTCCAGAAGATTGTCCCCAAGAGTGTGCAGCTTTGTGAACTTCACCCTCAGATTAGTGATCTTTAACATGTCTATAAATGAAAGGAAGCAAGAAGTTGGCAATTTGGCTCACACTATTACGCCACTTAATGACAAGCATGTGTTAAAATGTTTTCATTTGTGTCCTTACTTTGAATTCTGGGGCTGTAGGGATCATCAATCCTGAAGACTGGATCCAAAACCCTAAAGATGGCTTCAAAAGCCAGAGGAACAAGAGTAAATGGAAAATCCAGTATATGAGCAAGTATTCACCAGAGGTGCGGTGCATTTCCAGAGCTCACCTCGCCCTCAGTTGAGGGTTCAATGTCGGAGTAGCGGGAATCGCAGATAACGTCGTCCACTTTGGTCATGGGTCCTTGAGAGACGAAGGGGAATGAGGTCTCGCAGTCATAGGCGAAGTAACGGTACACTTGCCAAGTCTTCCCGAAGTCTGACGACCGTTCGATCACCATAGCAGCAGGTCTGAACGTCTAGATAGGGAGCATAAGAGGTCACGGTCCACTTGAGATCGATACTTCCAATATGGATGATAATCCTGCATCATCAGGATTGATGGGATTAAAATGGGATTACATTTCAAAGTTAACAAATTATGCAGAAAAACATACCAGCCAATATGGCAGCATTATGTCATCCAGTGTTATTTTAGTATCGAAAGTTGCAGTTTTTCTTAATAATATTTATAATTTTTTTAATACTTTTTGGTTTTTTGGTTAAATCCAACAACAAATAAACAGCAGATTGTGAGAAATTATGAAACTAGTGATAGTGATATATATATATATATATATATATATATATATTGAAACGACAGCACTAGTTTCATAATTTCATAATTTTTAATATATTTATAAGGCACAATGTTAAATGGCTAGACACTGTAATTTAAGTACTTGTATCAATATTGCCATTACTGGCTTGGATAGTATTTGGTATTGAATTAAAAAAAAAAAAAAAAAAAAAAAAAAAAAAAAAAAATATATATATATATATATATATATATATATATATATATAATTTTATATTATAACAAACAAACAGTGATGAAAGTTTTGTTCCTGTACAATTTCCTAACAATCTTTGCAATCAGCATCAAATGAGCACTATTGTTCTCTTGATGCCAGTCGTGTCATATGCGCTCTCTGATTTCTTTGAATTGCATTGCTGAAGAGAGATCATACTGAAATGTAATCTTCAGCTGAAGCATTCCAGTCTTCTCAGTCGGCTGCACAGCTGGGTTTATCCCAGACCTCCCACGGCTCCCACACACTGAGCAGCACTTCCCCTCCTGCCAGCAAAATCCACATCAACCCCCCTTCCCTTCCCACATTCACTCCTAACCACCGCAAATCTCACCTCAGCCCGGGGCTGTGGCGACACCTTCCCCCCAAAACACACATCACCAGCTGACTGTCCCCTCAGCACTTACTTTAAAGGTCATGATGAGGTGGGTGAAGTGGAACTCTGCCTCCAGGTTCAGCTGGATTGTGACGTTCTCCAGGCCTGAGAAAGAGAGAGATAAAGTGTATTTCTCCACATTTATTAATGCAGTTCCATTTGTTAAGTCCCAAACTGTTCTTTATTACGTTCTTTAGGCTCTTTACTGGCATCTGTGTTTTCATGAAGAACTTTTCAAGAACCTTTCCATTCCACTAGTATACAAAAAATTTTTAAATTTTTAAAATGTTCTTCACACACAAAAGGGTTCTTTTAAGAACTGTTGACTGAAAAGTTCTTTGGGGAACTAAAAATCATCATCTACGGCATCACCGTTTTGCAATCTTTATTTTCATTATCTCATGGTCTTTAAAGACCTTAATATAAATGACTTAATATAAAAGCTTAAAAACTGGACCCCATTCACTTTCATTCTATGCATAAAACAACAAAATATATAGAAAATATATATTATATTATATATATTACAAACAATGGTGATAATAATGACAATTCTCATTTTTAAAGGATTTTATTCTCTGTCATTATTTGTCATGAACCCTACCTTGAATATATGTTATAATATATTAATTATTATTTTCGGGGGGTTGGGGGGGGGGGGTTGTGTTTTAGTTTAAAAGCAAATCTTTTAAAGTCTCTAAATGAAATGAAAGTCTCTTATTTATTTTCTATTTAATCTAATTGCTGGCTAGAAAAACAATTGAGATTAAAAAGATCTTTCGATTGATGTTTTGGTAATGCTTTACAGTAAGGTTTCATTTGTTAAAATTCGTTAGCTGCACGTTAACATGAACAAACAATGAAAATAATGCTTAAATGTTTATTACTCTTAGTCAGAATTAATTTTAACATTTATTAATACATTGTTAAAGTCAAAGGTTGCATTTGTTAATATTATTTTATGGTCCTGAGCTTACAAGAAATAACAATGAACAGTTGTTTTTCACACATCATGATACTGTTGTGAACGCACGATGAAGACTGACAAAAGAGAAGAAATTGTTGAATAAAGTTGTTATTTTTGTTTTCTTTGCGAACAAATATTATTTTCTGCTATTACATATGCTATTCTGCTATTCAAAATGTATTATGGTGTATTTTTATTATTGAGTTTGTACCATTGTTTGATTTGAAAGTGTCAGTCACGTTGTTGTCTATGGAGGGTCAGAAAGCTTTCGGATTTCATCAAAAATAACTTAATTTGTGTTCTGAAGATGAATGAATGTCTTATGGGTTTGGAACGACATGAGGGTGAGTAATTAATGACAGAATTTTATTTTTTGGATGAACTATAACATTAACTAATTGTAAAGTGTTAACAATTGTTCTCCATTAAGGTAAAGGAACTGTAAAGGAAGGATCTGGCAACATAGTTTCAGTACAAATTACAAAATTTTAAAAGGCACATCTGCATCTTGTACATTAAGAAGCAATGCACAATTGCCCTAATAGTACTGCAGACCTCTACTGCTCTATAGTTACACTAAACATCTGCTTTTTTAGTGGGAAAGTACTTTGGGGGTCCATAAACTAACATCCAAACTAAGAATAAATAGAGTCATATCTTTAATTAAGTAGGAGGTCACCCCTGATATTCCCAGGCTTTTGGCCAGTTGGCTGCTGTATCTTCTTTGTCCTCCTACCCCATACTCTCCTAAACCATACATTCACAGGCTTCTCTGGTTGCATTCATGGCCCCTTGTTTCCTGTCCCACTACATTTCACACTCCTCCACAGCAATAACCAGTAAATCTCTGGATTTCTATTTCCTCTGTCAGTTTGAGTCATCGAGGAACATATGGCTTGTTGAACTGTACATTCTAATAGCTTGCAGCAGCTGGACCTTCTCCATGCTGGCTGAAGATGTTTCGCAACTCAACCGAGTGGGTGGTTGTAGGATAATATAATGTGTTTTTAACATCAAGTTAAACAATTGAGTACATTAATCAGTGTCTGGGAGTATCTTATTTGCCATTTGTGCCTTATTCATTATTTTGATGTTTTAAAATATATTTAAAAAGTTAAAAAGCCTTTAAGTTCACAATTAAAATTTTACAACCTGAACTAACCTTGTGATGAAAATATTAAACTATTTAATATTTTAAGAGACATACTGACTTCTGGTGAGGTCCTTATATTCTTCTGTTTTATGTTTTTTTTCCCTACGTATTGGTTGAGTCACATGACTTTGTTTTGGTAGACTTTTTTCAAATATTAAGCAGTGAATCATTATTTTTTTCTACAAAAATTATAACATTTACATTTTATTGGTTTATTTTTATTAATTTTTTATATATTTGTATCATTTATTATTAGATTATAAGCATATATATATATTTTTTTTTTATCGGCTTGAACCAGCATGGGATAAATGACACAATCTTCAATTGGCAGGTAGAAAACTCTTTCCCAAGGGAAAAAGACAAGATATTCCACACTTTAAAGACTGGTCATGACCTTAACTGGTCAGCAATTACACAACTGCTTTGAAGTAGTTAGTCCCTCCATTGGTCTGATTATAGGGGAACTAACGGACACACTAATGAGAGAGAGTTCCCTCTAATAAGATCTTGTTTCACAGCCTTCCTACATTCCCGTGAGAACTACCCTTTGACTTAGCAAACACCTAAAATAGTACTGAATAGTATTGAAAAGAAAGGAAGATGAGCAATTGTTTGGTTTGGAGTCACAACACAACTCACCATTTTCTGACTGCCACCAAGTCTTGAGGCGGTTCGGGGCAAACGTAGTCACGACATTTTCGATTCTGTGGCTGGTTACTTGGTGCATGCTTTCATCGTAGGTCTCCCTGGAATCGCACACAAAGCACTTCTTCTCTTCCTGTGATGGAGGGGGTGGAAAAGCCAGATAATGTCAATGGCATTCTTGTGACGCAAGAACTTCTCCAAATAAAATGAATGACTGTAAGTGTCTCTGAGATACGAAGCAAGTCAACCCACTTGGTCTGACTTACATGACACAGCTTTTTCAAAGTCTGGTGGCCCATAGAGAGCATTAGTTTCATGTGGAGGCCAGATGTTCAGAGCTGCTTTGTGACATTTTCTCCTAATTAAAAACCTATTAAAGCAATTTGACTCTCTTGAGGGCAATTGGCTTGAAAATTGGGAGATGTATTGCGTTGTAATGTGACTAGTGTGTTAAAATAAGTTCCTGTCCACCTCCATCTCATAACCGCCAATTGACCTCAGCTCCAACTTAATGTGTTGCACTGCAAAGGTTTTTCTTTGATGACACCACCTTGTTTTAAATGATTAAACGTGAAAAGAGATGAAGATAAACTGATCAAAAGAACTGATCCAATATGTCTCGAGACAAAACTTAGAAGCAATTATCTCTCTATTATGGTGTGGCATGAGTGATTTTCACTCAGCCATAGCATCAACAAACCCCTATAAACCTGCAGGTTGCATTTTTGAAGATTCAGAAGACCCACATAAGCTGTTCAATGGCCCTACGTAAAACATTTTAAGGCATTTTGTCTAGAAGGAAGTAGTCTAGACATTCAAGAGTCGAAGGAAACAAGACTCTAAAGACAAACATGTCCCAAAAACACCCACATGAAACAACAGGACAGCAATAAATCTCTTTCTGAAGATGTTACAGATAAAAGCCCCAAAGGGTGTTGGAAGAAATCCCACAAGTGGAAATTAAACACATAAATTCTCAATTGTGGCATTAAAATACAATTATCAGGTCGACTATAGAGCCCAAGGGGGTGCAGTTTTCATTTCGAATGAACATACAGTATATAATTTGATGTCATGACGTGACCATAAAATTAATGCTTGTCTTTGCAACTTTTTGCAACTTGAAAAATAAAACAAATTTAAAGCACTATGTAATGATGATAGCACACTGTAATTTTAATTCAAACTTAATTTCTAAACTTTTAATGCCAAACAGCTTTATTTAATCAACAATGAAGGATAACGGTTCGCAGCACATATGTTACCTGCAAATGACTGACAATACAAAAAGGCTCAGGTTTCTGGAGTCCACATGTGGAGGTGGCCGAGAGTTGGTGTGCTCTTCCAATGAGAAGATCTCCTGTGGCAGGATAACAGCTCCCCTCTGTGCAAACATCTCCCAGCTCAGGCACATCTGCCAGAGCCCATGCCCCTAAACCTTTGTGGAAGAAAAACTTTTAATATGCATCTGGTAGTAGTGAAATGTAATACCACATAGACTTTGTATGCTTGTATTTTAAGGTTCCCTTAAGTTTCAGTTTTAGAAAAGATATATAATTTATAAAATTATATAAATCATAATTTCATTTTCTAGTAAAAGTTTAAAATATCTACCTAAGGTAAATTAAATGCATAAAGATAATTGCTTAAAGTTTGAGAAACTATGCTTAATATAGTTCAAACCTCTACATAAAGAGACTTTGCCCAAACAAAACTAAAGTGAAACTTACTTAAAAGGGCTGCGAGCTGTAACAGCATTGTTCTAGATTCTTTCTTCAGCCGGGGGGCAGTAATCCTGATTTTGCTTGGAAACTGCAGAGCTGGGTCTGATCCCTGCAGACTGTGCTCCTGCTTTACTGCAGCTAGAGCTGCCCGAAACTTTTTCCTCTCAGCCGCTAATCTTCTGCGCATGCGCACGACGCTTCGACTCGTCTCGTGCGCGCCCTCCCCCATTTTCGAAGGTGGTCTTGAGGTAAGCAACGGCCATTGAAAAACGGATAAAAGTAGTTAAAAGAGCGCTGAGGTATAGGTTTAAGTACACTCGAGTCGACTGTACATGTCAAATGAATAACACTGATAGCAAATATTTGCGTATTTGATGAAAACGCGCCATTTGAGGCGATTTGAAACGGTACCTCAGGGTCAGCAAAGACATTTACCCTCTTCAGATAGTGAGGGATTGTTCTGTTTTGTGACAAAAAAAGAGTTAAAAGTACAAGATTTTCAATTTGTATTGGTAACAATTACACGTCAGATTAATTTATCTTGAAAGTTACTTCAATTGTGGTTATACCATGTTTTAATAATGGTAATTAAATCAAATGTTATGCATAGGCTGTTATTTTCATTCACCACAGTATTAACAATGTACTCCAAGGTACCAATAATGGTACAACAGTGGAACATTTTCTAGAAAACCATGGTACTATGTGGTATTTGTTGTTAATGTTAAGAGAAAGACAATACCTTTCTGTGTTTTCAACAAAATGTTTTTGTTAAAAGATAATATTACCATTTTATATGGAAATCTAGATTCTCACGCACAATTACAAGTCCTAATAATTTTATTAACAGCTATTCTTACTTCTAATAATGGTACACTAAAATGAACTGACCTGTGATCAGTGAAATGGCCTTAAATAAGGGAGGATTCCTCAGTCTTTCGACAGTTTAAAGGTCAGTCAAAGAGCAAGGGGTTCAGGTGGAACTGATGTGGATTTGGTGGTTGTCATAATAATTTTGATAAATTAGTGTAATATAAATGACCAAGAAGAGAAACACAGACTTCAGTCAGTTTAGACATTAGGAATTAAATCAGGGATTTGAATCATCAGTATATTAAGGCAATAAAGTGGTCCGATATTTAGATATTAAGTTATGCAAGTCCTACAAAGCATAAGTGAAACCTAACTTGATTTTATTCAAGTAACTTCGAGTTGTAACACCTATATTACCTTTTTTATCCAAGTCATAAATACTACTTAATATGGCTGAATCAATCAAATACATTAGGCTACTTTAAAAAGTCATTTTTAACAATCAGGTAGAATTGTTCTAAAACATTTTAAACATCTGTTTCATGACTTTTTTCCTTTATCTTCACCCAGTGAAGATGAAATTAACTCTGACAAAACAAAGTGTGTCTGAACAACAGTAAAGTAGTTAAAAAGGTGGGAAGATCCACTCAGACAGACCAATGAAATAACATCAGCGGGGCTTTACCTTTGGTTTTGCAATTGAATAGTCAACGGAGAGGCTGTTAACACCGTAGGACAAAAGCACAGACCCTCCACCTCCTGCGAGAGACAAACGAGCACATTCCACAAGCAGCAGGCTTCTAAACCTGACTGTCTTATCTTAATGCACATGGAGCAGCTGTTGAGCTCAATTCTGGAAGTAACGCTGAAGTAGTTTTTTTTAATCAAGAGGTTTTAATGACTTATCCATGAACCAAAAACAATGAAAATACTTTTGGAGGAGACTTAGAGGAATATGCCTAAATAGCTCAGACATAAGCCAATTTGGGATGAGCTGAACAGAATTGAATAAACAGTAATTGAAGTTGCATCTGATTTTCGTCAGTCTGATTCAAACAAAACTCACGAGTCTTTTTGAATGATTCGTTTAAAAACGTGGCTTATAAGAATCATTGTGAATCTCAATAAAAAGATGTTTTGTTGTCAATGTTTTGCAGCACACATTCTTTTTATCTCATCTTATTCAATTCATCAGGCAAGTAACTTGAGTTAAATATGACTGGTTTTGGTGTGGCACTCTAGATTCAAGCGGTGCAGGAAACAGTGCTGCATTGTTTGTGTGATAGGCGACATTTTAAATTTTACTCTTGCGACCTCTTGTGGACTGTCAGGGTTATACATTACCTATTTGAGATTCTCAAACTTGGCCCATCATTTACTAAAAATATACTATAAATACAAAACTAGGGCTGCACAATTAATCAAATTTCTAATCGCGATTACAATTATGGATGCCACAATTACGTGATCGTTCAAAGCGGCAATAAATCGTTCAAAGTCCACTTCTGTTCTGCGTGCTTAAGATGCGTTTTTTCTTTCTACATGTTATCTGAAGGGGTTTTTTCATTATTTTAATTTTAGTTTTAGTATAACATTATAATACCATTCATATTTTTACTTTTTTATAATTTTAAGAAACCAATCCAATGTATAGTTGACATTTGAGGCTTAATACTAGAAAGCACTAAACGTTTTTCAGTTAGAGTTTTTTCAGCTTGTTTATTTTCATATAAAAATATGGTATGCAGTTGCATTAAACAATGGTATAAACATCATTCAATGTAAATTGTGATAATCGTAATTAATAATCGCAATTACAGTTTTCAAGGGAATAATCGACAATTATGGATTGTTGTCATAATCGTGTAGCCCTATACAAAAAAAAAAAAAAAAAAAAAAAAACTGAATAGAACCAGAATACGGTCATTGTGTATTTCTGGGGCTTGATGAGAACCAGTTCATAGCTCTTTATTGTAAACAAAAAATCAGCAAGCCCACAAAAAAACAGGATAAAAGGACTGCACTTATCCTGTAAACTTAGTCCAAGGCTGTTTTGCCCTGCGTTGCCTTCAGCATTTTCCCATGGCAAAAAAACACTTCCTCTAATTTTGAAGAAGGGAAGCCTTTGCAGGCTTAAGTGGAGCACAGATTGTATTTATCCACTTTGTCAACAATAAAGTTCCTTAAGTCATCTGCCTCCTTCTGGAGTGCCTCCAAATCTTTTATCTTTTCCTCTTTTCTTTCAGCTGCAACCAGAATCCTTTTATCCAATTCTGAAACGACATAGTGATAAAGGAAAAAAAATTATATTGCTAACAAGAAATTAACACCTATAGAAATCTGTTAAATCCCAATGCATACTGCTTCTTATGATAATGTACCTTCAATTTCCTTCATTTTAACTTCCACATTTTTAGCCAGTGTTTCTGCCTCTATTGTGATGTTCTTCAGACGCTCGTTAGCCTCTTCATTAACATTCTGGGTTGTGCTATTCAGTTTTAACTTTTCAAACTGCTCTTTCAGTTCCTTGAGATCCTAACAATGGAGGAAAGCAATCCACGTAGAACAGGAATATGCTATATCTTAAGGCAGCTGTAGCATCTTTTAGGTTACTATCAGTACACCATGTTTGAACATTCAACAAACAATTTATTTAAATGAATATATGTATTTGTGCTTGTGAGACTTACCTTTTCGACGTCTTTGGCACTGTCAAGCACTGCATTGGCAGCATCTTTGGCCTCCTTCCCTGAGCTCTGTTCATCTCCGTCTTATTCTTCAAGGTCTTGATTTCATCCAGTAACTTTTTGGCACGAGTTGAATCCAAATTATCCTCAATATTTTTTAGTTTAGGTTCAGTCTGTTTAAAAGTAATAAGGAAATATTGTTATAAAGCAGTTTATTAGGGCAAAAAGGTAGAAACAAGTGCTCTCAAAATAAGTGCATTAAGAGCGAAACAAATCAAAAAGTAAAGAAAGTTACACAATACACGTCTGGAATGATATGAAGGTGAGTAAAAAGTCCTTTAAACATGCATGTATTGTTTAGTAAAATAAACCCATTACCTCATTAACATTCTTCCTGATAATGTCATTGTTTTTTTCAGCCTCATCCAGATCATTGGATATCTTGTCATTGAGCTCTGCTGTATCGTTGAGTGCTTTCTCTATCTCCCTCACATTGATAGCATCGGTTCTGTTCCTGGTTATGCAACAACCAAACAGGATTAGTGGCACTGGTGTCCACAGGTTTAGCTTTATAAAGCACAATAAAATGGTAAAAACTACAGCTTTGACACATTGACTTAATTTCTGCAGCCTCACAAGATTTCTTGGGCCCTCTCCTTCATGTCTTCAGCAATTCTGGCTTGTTTTTTCAAGTGCTCTAGATCATCGTCGAAATTTGTGACATTTGCCAGGATCCTCTTGATGTCCTCTATCATGTCCTTGATCTCATCAGGGGATTTGGGCAGCTGAATGGACAACACAGCTTCGGCCATTTTCTCTATGTCCTCTGGCTTCACCAGCTCATCTGTTAAGGTACAATACTCAACTGAATTTACAGTTTACTATGTGCATTTTATTTTACTCTAAATGTAAATGTGTGGTGGTTTTGCCCTAAATAAAAATGTATTCTTCAGATTCATCCCTCGCATCACATTAAGTTTATACGATTTTCTCTTTGACACAATAGTAGACATTTATCAAAATGTAGACAGGCTGAAAAAATGGCAAACTGTTTGACAGTAGGTTCTATAACTTGCTTATTGAAAAGCAGAAATACAGCAAGCAGTACACAAGGGCAGCTGTGCACAACTTTGTTTCTGAAAACCACTTTTCATGGAGAAGGAAAAAAAGGAAGTCAAACATGTTTTCAAACAGCCGTTCAGAATTTTGTATTCGCTACGTTTTTCATCAAACAACACCAAATACAAGAGAACAGAAATAAGGTTCTGGATTTTTCCTCTGTTATTTACTGTGAGTGCCACCAAGCTGTAGATGTATGTAACAGCAGGGGCTTTGGGCATGTGACCAAAACCACAAATCTTATCAGTTGGCCAGCTTTTGTGATGTTTTGAGAAACACAAGGTAAGTATAAGTGTGAATAAGATTTGAGAGCTATAGCTGATGGCAGGATTACAACAAATAACAACTTAAATTTCAATCTGTTCCTGAATTTACATGCTTGAGAACTACTTTTATGGTACATTTGTCATTGACACTAGTCACTGTCTACTTCTGTTGTATGATAAAGAGAAGCTTGGACTTTTGATTTTGTGCTTCCCAAAATGAAAACACTACTACCGATTTGCCTGAGAGTGGCCTGAGGTGAGTAGATGAAATAACGATCCAGTTTCTTTTTCCTGCCTGGATATGATCAAAGACCAGGCACGCTTTACCAGAAGCTAGCAACTGACTCATTACATGCAGTACCTCTCAAGTAGTTCTTGAGCTTCTCTATGAGGTTCTTGGTTTCAATCTTCTCCTTCTCATATTTGTTCTTAGTCTGATTAATTTTATTCATCAGGTCCTCAGCTTGATCTTTGATGTAATTAGTCATATTTGAGGTGCCCATGAGCTGTAAATACAAAACAGAATGAGGCTTTACTTTTACATGTAAAAATATAAAAAATATAAAAAATATATATTCAAAAGAAACAACCTAAAGTTCCTCTGGAGACCCTAATATAGACACTTTGAACCACAAGGCAAAGATATGCATAAAGTATATGCATTAAAATTATAAAGCAGTAAGGTACTGGTATGTTTTTGACATACCTGTGCATCAGCTTCCTTGAGTTTACTGCGCAGATCAGTAATGTTCTTCTCGGTCATCTCTGCCAGTTTGGAGGCATTGAGGCTGAGGGGTAAACTCCCTTTACAGGCAGGACCCCCGCATATCCCACATGAAGCTCCACCACATTTTGCCTTGTCACATTCTGCATCGCCTGGAGCCCCACAGACCTAAGGCAGAAAATTTGTCACTGCAAAACACATATGTTTCTTCTTCAAATTGCCGAATGACGTTTTACTCTTCATTCACCTTCTCGTTGAGGCCGGCAACACTCAGAGCTTTCACTTTCTTCTCCAGCTTATCCATTTCTCCTATGCGACACTTTGCAAGTTCCACTGTAACATTCTCTCTCGTATTCCTGGAGGCTTCTTGGGCCTTTTTAGCTGCTTCCACTTTCTTCTCACTGTCAGTGAATTCTTCATAGAGCTTTTTGATCGTATTTAAAGTATCTATAGAAATGACACCAACAGTAGTTGCATAATAGCTCACAATTCCTTTAAAAACCAAAATGAAGTGTTATAATGTTCACAAATGGCACTCTGATTCTGCCAAACCAACTTTTCATGTTGGTAATCACTGAGATTTGACTCTTTTCATTTACAAACCATTAATAGCTTTTACATCTGTCACTGGAATCTCTTTTGTCTTCTCCCTGAGATTCTTCAAGAGCGTGTTGAAGTCAAGTCGGATATTGTCGATGTCACTATTGAGCAGTATGGTTGGATCAATAATGATTATGTGTGGGTCAATGGTCTCTGTTTCATTCCTGAGGAGTAAGTAGAGAGACATGTAAGATAAAAGTGGTCATTGTACAAGACTACTATAATCATTCCCAGTTGCATCATTTCAAAAAACATGTTCATCATAGAAGATATTTATGTAATAGTCATTTTAATTATATATTTGAAAAAATTAATAGATTTGGAATAAAAATTAGCATTGTCATTGACCCAGAAATTTTGTCGTATGTCAATTAAATTGTGTAAAATATATTACCTAATGCGTGCCAAGAGCTCCTCTAGTTTTTCTAGCTCATCCTTGGCGGTAACGTTAGCCAGACTCTGCAGCTTGTCCAACAAATTCCTTAAGTTTTGTAGTTCAAATATCGGCCGATCGTTTTCAGGACATGGCCTTATAGTTTCTATCCTCTCAATATCTCGTCTAACATCTGAGACAGTTTTCTCGCCAAGGTGGTAGCAGGCATGGCAGGGTTCACAGGCAGGAAAGTTTGTGTCATGACCTGGGGCGCAGTCATCACAGAAAAGGCCAATCACCCCTGGCTTACACAAACACTCACCCGTGTAAGGGTCACAAGCTGGATAAATGGTCCCCTCCATGTTACAGTCACAAGCTGAACAAAAGATGAAATAATTTTGTTTTAGTCAGCAGACAATGACTTGAAAGAGAACAAAACTCTTGTGTATATTAGCTTACACATGCACTGTATATCTGGGTTTCCAAAGTGATTCGGCCCACACTCGTCACATTTTCTGCCTCCATATTCTGCCTGGCAGAAACACTGGCCTGTGATCTAGAAGGACATAAAGTATAGGTGTGAAGCCTAAAAATCCGTTATAGCCATCCATGTGATGAGACACTTCTTCTAAAGTGAATTTATTGTATGATTGATTATATAAACAGAAGATATTAACCTTGTCGCAGATGTAGTTGAGAGCATGTTCTGGGTCACAATTACATTGCTGGCACCCAGACTCCCCATCCAGGTTCCAGTATCCATCCTCACACTCATTACATAGGGTTCCCTTGACACCTGTGCGACATGGGCACTGGCCAGTTTCCTGGTTACAGAAACAGGGGCTTCCAGCTGGACACTTAGTGTGATCTATCCCCCTCCAGTCACAAGAACACTCTAAGTAGACGATAAAAACATGACATATGTTGTTTATGAAGCCATTGTTTATGAAGGCAAATAAAAACATAATAAATAATAATAAATATCTGTTGCCGAATTTTTTGTCCCATATAAAAAAAACTTCTTTATCCTATCTGTTTTGTAAATGCATGTTATAGATCTGATTGTGAATGATTTGTCGATGTAGTTGTTATTTCTTTTTTTGATTTCATCAAAATGTCAAACTAGATCTGGTGACATAAGCCAGTCATTTACTCCACTTAAACCTCCCCCCTTCCCAATCAACTGCAAGCTCTCACATTCATTTTTGAATGCAACACCCTCAACTCAAACCAAGCAATTAACAGTTTGAGTTTGCCCAATTTTTTCGATAATCCATTTTTTTTCAATAATCAGTTATGATAATAACTGGGATGAACATCACAATAAGGAAGAAAATACATGTTACTATTTCTCCATTTGATTATGACTTCAATATTAAAATGTATGTGTTTATATTTTGGTCCACATTAATAGTTTTTTCTAAGTTAACTATTTCTTAGTTGCTATAATTATTGGTGGAAATACCCACTTTTTGATGTGTTCAAACCGCAGGAACTGGGAACAATTTTAGTTAAAGGAATGCCTTTTGCGGGGACTGAATTTACTTCAGAGTAGGGTATACCCAAGTACAACAGGAACTACCAGTGACGTAAGGGTATGCTGATTGGCTGAACTCGAGCCATATGGCACCCGCCATTTCTAAAAAGCCATGTAAACACAGTTTACTCATGTTCTATACAAGTTAACTCTACGAACATGGAAAAGAGCAATAGATGGGCAAAGCCATCTCCATTCTACAGTTGTTGATATTGTTGAATATCGTGCTATATGACAATGCTGTCAGCTGGCTTATGTCACATCAGAGTTACTACTGGCAGTGTGAATGCAACCAGGAAAATGGGCCTAGGGGAAAATGTAGTTCTCATGGGACCGCCCTGGTGGCTAGTTCCTATAACTACCTGGTGTGAAAGACCCTAAAATGTTTATCATTTGCATTTCATTTGTCATTGTTTTGTAATTAGAAATAGGAAACAAGTGGAATTTGGTTCTTTTTGGTTGTTATATGGGCACATTAACCATATTTTTTTAATGTTTATTGTTTCACCCTGTTTTATGGACTTTGTAAGATGTCCTTGAGTGCCATAAAAGGCGGCTATAAATAAAATGTATAATAATAATAATAATAGAGCAATGTATCATTTTAAACCTGTACCTTTGCAGTCTTGAGCAAACGCATTGCCATAGTATCCACGTTTGCAGCTCTGACAGCGTGGCCCCTCTGTGTTATGTAAGCACTGCAAACATTCGCCAGTTACAGTATCGCATGCTTCACCGTCATGAGGATCAATGTTATTGTTGCAACAACACTCCTTACATTGGCTCCCTGGCAACCTCAGATCACCGTAGTAACCAGGAGCGCAGGAGTCACAGTTTAGGCCTACAACAGTAAGGTAAAATTTATAATAGGCGTTTTTATTTTACAGTGTTGTATCTTTACTTCCCTCACTGTGTGTTACATCAAACAGGTAACTGGAAGACTCTTTAATTGTTTTGGAAATGCTGTGTATGAAAGAGAGAACAAGGACCTGTATGTCCAGGCAGACATTCACAGTATGGAGCTCCAGAGTGTGGATCTTTGTTGCAGGAAATGGCAAAGAAGCGCCCACTTCCATTCACATCTGGACATAAGCATGGCTCACAGGGCTGCCCAGAAACAGGGTCACCAACATAACCATCCTTACACCTGGAATACAAAAATGACCATTAGCATCTTAAAGTGATAGTTTACCCAAAAATGAAAATTCTGTCATTAATTACTCACCCACATGTCATTCCAAATCTGTAAGACCTTCATTCATCTTGAGAACACAAATTAAGTTATTTCTATTATGACCACTCTCTGAAGATTTGAGCATGATAATGGATATAACAGTGTTTATTTATTTGGTCTTGGTGGAATAAATCTGCTATGCTGCTGCTGCTGCTGCTGCTGCTGAATTGCTTTTGCTGTTGGTTATTGCTGTATTTTTGTTTTTTTTATGCACAAAAAGTATTCTCTTAGCTTCATGAAATTAAGGTTAAACCACTGCTGTCACATGGACTATTTTAACAATATCCTTACTACCTTTCTGGGCCTTGAACGTGTCAGTTGCATTGCTGTCTATGCAGGTTCAGAAAGCTCTGGGATTTCATCAGAAATATTTAAATTTGTGTACAAAGGTCGAACAATGGAACAACATGAGGGTGAGTAATTAATGAAACAATTAAAATTTTTGGGTGAACTATCCTTTTAATTGTTAGGATTCATTTATTGTAGTGTAACACTGAAAATGAAAAAATATGATATCGAATCCTCTCTTGCCTTTCACAGTGGGGTCCAGAGGAGTGTTCCCTGCAGTCCAAACAGTCTCCAGTGACCAGGTCACAGATGTCAGCCAACCCGTTGCATTGGCAACGTCTGCACAGGGGAAAACCGTAGTAACCAGGGTTACATCTATCACATCGACGAGCAGTTACTCCTTCTCGACACGAGCATTGACCAGTTGTCTGGTCACAAAGCTCAGCGGTAGAGCCAGATGGATCACAGTCACATTCTAGAGGAGTCAATGACAAATAAGAATGTCCAAGATAAAGAATCTAGTTTATGAAACGTGCCATGTTCTAAAAACATTCTGTTTGTTCTGAATGTTTCTTTGAATAATTTGTTATATCATGTTATGTCTGAATATGAGAATGTGGCTTACGTGAGCAGCCGTCTGGCCCAAGCCCATATGTCAGAGGAGTACAGGAATCACAGCACCGACCAATAACATTAGGTTTGCATTGACACTGTCCACCGAATTTACTGCAAGATGAGGCATACGCTCCAACATGATGACAGTTGCAAGCTGTTGATTTACACAGATGCATATAGTTAATACAAGATAACAAATGCATCATGGAATTAAATGTGTGTGTATATCTGTGATGTAAATTTAGACGATACTCACACACTGCACCATTGTGAATGAAAGCTGACATACTTCCAATAAGTTTCTCACATACTTCAGGAAGGGTGTGCTGTCCTGCCTGTGCGCCCAACTCAATACAGCGGTATTGCTGAAATTGAGCTAGATATGGCTGCGTGCAGAGGTTTGGGAGTGAGTCCACTTTGGGAATGAGGCCCATCTATGGAATAAGGATAAATACATTTACTAAACAAAAGGTATATAATTTTCAATTTAATCTCTTCCAATGATCCTGCAAAAACAAGGTCTGATTGCTTGATATCTTACGGAGTCAATCAGGATGTATGAGGTGATCTGAGGGTCGGCACTGGGCATCTTTCTAAAAGTAATGTCCACATGGTATTTATTACCATCACTGAGGCATATTGGAAGATCCAGTGTGGCTGTCCTGTATGTAAAGAGTTAAATGTAGTTAGATGAAGTAGATCTAGTAATAATTTTACTTGACATGAAAAATGCTTTCAAGAACCTGATCTCTTAAAGGATAGTTCATACAATGAAAGGTAATGGGGTCCAAAACAACATTTGACCCCACTGACTTTTAATGTATGGACAAAATGTCTTTTTTCTATTCTGCAGGAAAAAGAAGATCACACGTTTGGAACAGCATGGGCATAAGTAAACAATACCAGAATTTTCCTTTTTGGGTGAACAATCCCCTTTACTAAATTAGCACTCAACGAAAACCTGTTAAATATATGCAAAATACACTGTACAAAAATCTCACCTTCCAGAGGCTGGAAGAGTAAACATTTTATCAGACGGGTCATTCAGACAACGTCTATCACCTGATCCAAAAGATACAATGTTCAGAATAGCTGTCCAGTCATCGGTGGACTGCAAAGATAACATTTTGAGTACATAAATGTGAAATGGACCACAACATTTCAAACAAACACTGACATTCAAATATTTAATGAAAAGACTGGCTGACCTCTGGTTCATAGCGGACAACTACATAGTAGTGAAGAGTAGCTGGTATATTTCTGACATTAAATCTAAGTCCAGCCCCATCCTGAACTCGCACAAAACCCGGTCCAGTCCAAGTGATGGGCTGATCTGGGGTGCGCTGTCGCAGGATGATCTGAAGAGATGAGCCTGGTTCAAAGGGGATTGTCCTCTGCACAGCAATGACGAAGACAATCACATTCAATTTTGTGACAATGTAACTTGGACACATTGTTTATCTGACAGTTCAAACTTTACCTGGCCTTGTCTTCGAGTTCGCAGTTTCTCACGCCTGACCACTACAACCCTGCCATTACTGATCTTGAAGTCATAACCTCTTTGTCTGTAGTAGTGCTCACAGATGGGTAGTGTGAAATGGGGGTTGTATGGTGTCGGAGACGGCTTTACTGTTGGGGGTTCAGTTTCTTTATATGGTGTTGGGAAGGGTTTTGGGGCAGAGGGGCAGAGAGGGAGATTGGTTGGACGAACAGGTATCTGTTCCGGGGGGTAGACCAATGGAGGGGCTTGTATAAATGGAGAAATTGCCATCTGTGGAAGCGGAAATGAACCTAAGTCATGAGGGTTTCTTCATTCTTATGAATGATTAAGAATATAATTTAGTACAAAAATCACATCCCAGTCTCTCACCAGAGGTGCTGCATGTTCAGCCTCATAGATATAGAAATCAAGAGGGGCCAGGAAATATCCAGGGGCCGGCTCACTACATGTGAGGCCTACCATGTTAGGCCTGCATTCACACTGGCCATCCACTGAGGAACATCTGTGTGAATATGCACATACAGACTTGTAAACAATTAATCTGTGTGTTTTTTTTTTTCTTTCAGAAAAGTAACTGTACTGTAGTATCATACTCAGTTCTCAATGCCCCTCCAATGTCACAGTCGCAGGGTAAGCAGCCATAGACTGTGTTTCCCAGACCCCAGTAACCTGGCTGGAAAATTGGTCAACAAAGCGGAATATTAACATTTCCAAGCATTAATGACTATTTAAGTTTATATCCTTGTGGTCTAATGGAGAGGTTCAGCTCACCAGACACTGATCGCACTGTGGGCCGAAAGCAAATGGCTCGCAGATGCATGTTCCAGTTGTTTGATCACAAGGGTTGCCAGTGCGTATAGTTCCCATGAAATTACACCTACACACTGGACATGTATAAATATGAGGCGCCGCGTAGGATTTAAATCAAACTTCGCTTATGAATACATGTATAAAACACGTGCATATACACCTATACATTACTCACATATACAAGCATACTACGGGACGTTCACAAATACATATATGAAATACACATGCACACTAATATGAAATCGATACCAATACATATAATGTTAACAATGCATGCATACACACTTGTGAATAACTTGCGTATACATATAAACTTGACGCGTGCATACACCAAAAGACACTCGCATATATGTATAAGCTCGATCCATGCATATACACCTACACACACTCGCGCATACATATAAACTCGCTGCATACCAACACAACTGCACATACTCGCATATACATATAAACTTGATCCGTGCATATACACCTATTAAACACTCGCACATAAAGTGTAAACTCGATGCGCGCATACACATCCATAAAACACTCGCGCATACATAAAAAATAACATTTACTAACGTATACAGTTCAGATAAGAAAGACACATGCTTTATTTGTGTTCATATATATATGCAAGTGATTTCGTATGTAGATGTGTGTGAACTTTTCAGTTTTTTCAGTTTCAGTTTAACGGAAGGCATTTCAGTGTAAACGGAAGGCATTTCAGTGTAAAAGGAAGGCATTTCAGTGTAAAAGGAAGGCATTTCAGTGTAAACGGAAGGCATTTCAGTGTAAAAGGAAGGCATTTCAGTGTAAAAGGAAGTCGTTAAAGCGTGAACGGAAGTAACCTGTCTATATACCGCATTTGCAATCATGGATAGGGATCGTTCTACAACTGAAGCAATTAGCATTTTGCGAAATGTTCTTTCTTCGCCCGCTATTATAATAACACGCAAACGATGCCAACATCATCCGCCGGTTGAGTTCACGGACCATAATATCACACTCGACAGCAGTTAATTGGCAGTCTCGATCTAGAAAAAGGTGAGAATTTAACTTCTATGCAATCTTCATGAAATAGCTGCAAACGCTATGCAAATTACACACACACAGAGAGAGTAAAATGTCCTGCCTCTATAGTTAAAAAATATAAAATGTGTTCCAAACTAAGTCCCAGTTTCAATAGTGAGTTTACCCATTTTCAGAATTAAGGATGTCAAGAAATTTTAAATGTGATTAATTAAAGTTTGCTTTTTTGTTAAGCTGTATTTGTTTTTACAGGCCAAGGACACAATACCATCGGACTTTTAATAATGATGTTATACTGTTGACCTCTCCTGACGATAATGTAGTAGTAAAGCAAAAGAAAAAACTGCACTTGCATGAGATTGGACACATATTAAATGCGTTTGAATTTGACAAAACATGGGATAGAAATCATAGAAAAAGCGCCACATGATTTAAGGTAAACAATATATATTTTTAAGATGTTATAGTTATTGTAAATGTTTTACTGTGTGATGTATTATTTAAGGGTTTGTTAGGGGTTTATTTATGAAGGGTATTACAGTAAACTTTTGAATGGGGTCACTTTTATAAATTCAGTTATTAGTTTGTCTTGTAGAGTATATGTAAACATCTCATGTGAAATAGCTTATTCTGGACAGAACTAAAAAAAAAAAAAAAATGCAATTTTCATTATCCCTCAAATTTTGTTTCAACTATTAATATTTTGCACATTCTGCAAAGGGTATGTAAACTTATGAGGGAGGTTGTGGCCTAATGGTTAGAGAATCCAAAAGGTTGTGAGTTCAAGTCTCGGGCCGGCAGGGATTGTAGGTAGGAGGAGTGAATGTACAGCGCTCTCTCCACCTTCAATACCACGACTGAGGTACCCTTGAGCAAGGCACCGAACCCCCAACTGCTCCCCGGGCGCCGCAGCATAAATGGCTGCCCACTGCTCTGGGTGTGTGTTCATGCTGTGTGTGTGCACTTTGGATGGGTTAAATGCAGAGCACGAATCCCGAGTATGGGTCACCATACTTTGCTGTATGTCACGTCACTTATGAGTACAACTGTATATGGCCTAAAATAACCCTAAACCCTATAAGGAAGCCCATATGGGAAAGAAAAAAAGTAAATCAATTAAACTTCATAACAAAAAAAAAACACACACACACACACACACTCCAGTCTTACCAAGAGTAGTGGTCTTAAGGGATTTACATACAAGGCCTTCAGCTTGAACACCTTTAAAATCAAGCTGCTATCCAGTTCCTGACCTTCACTTAAGGTGTAATGAGCTTGTATGGGATACATCCCATAAGTATTTCCAAACTGCACACAATTAAACCAGTGGTACTAATAAACCCTTAAATAATACATCACGCAGTAAAAAACATTTACAATAACTAACATCTTTAAAAAAAAAAAAAAAAACATTTACCTTAAATCATGTGGCTCTTTTTCTTTGATTTTTCTTTCTTAAAACCGTTCTATCCCATGCTTTGTCAAATTCAAAGGCATTTAATATGTGTCCAATCTCATGCAAGTGCTGTTTTTTTTTCTTTTGCTTTACTACTACATTATCGTCAGGAGAGGTCAACAGTATAACATCCTTATTAAAAGTCAGATGGTATTGTGTCCTTGGCCTGTAAAAACAAACACAGTTTAACAAAAAGCAAACTTTAACCACATTTAAATTGCTTGACATCCTTAATTCTGAAAATGGCAAAGCTCGCTATTAAAACTGGGACTTAGTTGGGAACACTTTTTATATTTTTTAACTATAGAGACAGAACATTTTATTCTCTCTTTCTGTGTGTGTGTAATTTGCATAGCGTTTGCAGCTATTTCATGAAGATTGCATAGAAGTTAAATTCTCACCTTTTTCTAGATCGAGACTGCCAATTAACTTACTGCTGGCAAGTGTGATATGAACTTTGCCGGCGGATAATGTTGACATCGTTTGCGTGTTATTGATGCTTTTGTATACCAGGGGTAGAAGGCCGAAACAAAGTTTGCGATTCAGATTGTGTTTCTGACTGCAGTTGAGCAGGCAACACATTCAATTCATCTGAATTGGTAATTGATCTTATAATAGTGGGCGAAGAAAGAACATTTAGCAAAATGCTAATTGCTTCAGTTGTACCACGATGCCTGTCCATGATTGCAAATGCGGTATATAGACCATATAGACAGGTTACTTCCGTTCACGCTTAAACGACTTCCTTTTAAACTGAAATGCCTTCCGTTTACACTGAAATGCCTTCCTTTTACACTGAAATGCCTTCCGTTTACACTGAAATGCCTTCCGTTTACACTGAAATGCCTTCCGTTTAAACTGAAAAGTTCACGCACATCTACATACGAAATCACTTGCATATATATATGAACACAAATAAAGCATGTGTCTTTCTTATCTGAACTGTATACGTTAGTAAATGTTATTTTTTATGTATGCGCGAGTGTTTTATGGATGTGTATGCGCGCATCGAGTTTACATTTATGTGCGAGTGTTTAATAGGTGTATATGCACGGATCAAGTTTATATGTATATGCGAGTATGTGCAGTTGTGTTGGTATGCAGCGAGTTTATATGTATGCGCGAGTGTGTGTAGGTGTATATGCATGGATCGAGCTTATACATATATGCGAGTGTCTTTTGGTGTATGCACGCGTCAAGTTTATATGTATACGCAAGTTATTCACAAGTGTGTATGCATGCATTGTTAACATTATATGTATTGGTATCGATTTCATATTAGTGTGCATGTGTATTTCATATATGTATTTGTGAACGTCCCGTAGTATGCATGTATATGTGAGTAATGTATAGGTGTATATGCACGTGTTTTATACATGTATTCATAAGCGAAGTTTGATTTAAATCCTACGCGGCGCCTCATATATAAATGAATGAAAAAGGATCAGATAAAAAGTTTTAAGCAAATGCACACCTTCTGCAAGTAGGTAAATGCAAAAAGCCTTAGCTATTCAAACAAATTTTAAGACATTATTGAGTAAGAAATGTGCCAATTGAGTCCCATTCTGTGGGTGAAAGAACACTTACACTGACAGCCACTAGGGTCGTCCCGGTTGAACCCGTAGAACCCAGACTTGCAGCGGTCACAGCGCTCTCCTTCAACATTCTGTTTACACACGCACTGGCCAGTCACTGGATCACACAGACCACGGTCCACTGAGCCATCAGGATTACATTCACAAGCTGGATAGGAAACATCAGAAAGATAAGGCCTTTCCTAATGGAGAATGCTGTACAACTTCTTGTCCAGGCCCTAGTCATTTCTAGTCAGGACTACTTCAATGCTCTTTCTGGCTGTACTTCATCATGTGCAATCAAGCCTCTACAAATGATTCAGAACGCAGCAGCTCGACTGGTCTTCAATGAGCCCAAAATGGCCCACCTCTTTTTATCTCTCTGCACTGCCTACCAGTTGTAGCTCGCATTGATTTCATGATCTTAATGCTTGCTTATAGATCTGCAATGGGCTCTGCACCCAACTACTTCCACTAGCTCTAACAAGTCTACATCCCTTCCAGACACTTAAGGTCAGTAAGTTAGTGAAGCCTTGTGTTACCAACGCAGAGAGGCACAAAATCACTTTCTGGTGACCCTCATCCATAATGCTAAATCCAAGACAATATTCACAAGACATTAAATGAAATGAAAACTCATCTCTTCTGGGAGGACTTAAATGCATCTTTAAAAGTTTAGTTTTTTTTATTTTTTTTTTGCCTATTTATAATGAATCGCTTCTTGGATTGCTCATTTGTAAGTCACTTTGGATAAAAGCATCTGCTAAATGAATAATTGTAAACATCTAAGTACCCTTTCCACTGGAATGGAATGATTATTTTAGAGGACAACAATAAAAAACATACAATAGAATAATTTCGTTGTGCATCTAGAGGATTTTATTGTTCACCAGGTCACTCACGTATACAGGCATTGGGGTCGTCCATAGAGCGTTGAGGGTCCTGGTAGTAATATGGCCCACACAGATCACACTGGGGTCCAGCACGATTGTTTCTGCAGTCATCACACATACCACCACTAACCCCACCAGTGGCCAGATAGCGTGCTAAGTCAAAGTGACACTTCTCTGAATGGCCATGGCAGTAACACCCTAAAACATTAAAGGAAAAGTTACATATGGCTTTTCATTGTTATTCCCAGTGTTTTAATGAGTTCCTCCAGCCATTTAAATTGTCTTTTGTGTTTTAAACTATCCACAGTCTAGCTAAGTGCCACTTACTTCTGCAAACATCCGAGTCTGTTTTTCCACCTGGCCTCCAGGGGGCATCATGGTAGAAGTCTTGACAGCGCTCACAGTTGAACCCTGCAGTGTTGTGTTGGCAAACACATTTAGCATGTACTTGAGCAAAGACAGAAAAAAGCAAATATCAAAAGATTGTAAAACAAACAATCATTTTAAAGCATATAAAGTTTCTTTAAACAAAGCTAGTAATTTAAGAATAAAAACAGGCACCTATAAAAGCAGAGCAAAGGCTTTCTACTACACTAAAGCATGACAGGTAGTAATTATTGTTAACTGCCCTATAAAGAAAAAATACATTCATGCATATTTTTCAGAAATGGTGTAAAGTACAAAGAATGTGACTATACTTAAAAGTCCTTCCTCAAAAATGTGGAAGAAATGTTAATGAAAATGAACCGTTTCGAAAGTACTTGAGACTTTTCCTGACTTTAGTAATCTGAGCACAGTATGAGACATTAAGATCCCTTCTGAAAATGTAAAGAAGATTCTTAGAGGAGACTATCTGAGGTCAGGAGAAATGTAATGTCTCCATTAATCTCCAATTAATCTCAATGCTGTCTAGGAGAAACAGTTCAGATATTAAGGAGGTCTCATATGTGCTTTTCCTTTTTAGCAGGAGTATGCTCACCATGCCAGGCTCAGTAAAGGTATCTCCACGTGCGCCATCCATGGGAATGCACTGACTGGCATGGCCATTGCAGAAGCAGCTCCCCCGAACCACCATCTCATAGAGAGCATAATAGTACTTATCCTGTGGGTTCCTCCTCCGTCGCATGAGCAACGTGTCGCCCAGGGTGATCAAACGGGTAAAGTTTACTCGCAGGTTCGTCAGGGTGATCAGCTCTGAGGACCATAAGAAGTATTGCTGTTTAAGAATGTACTGAAACCATATCGTGTTATCGATATTAGATATTTTAAAGTATCAGTATTGGCTGTAACATGAATATCTATTGTCTTATTGATATCGGCCAAAATTTAAATATCAGTGCATTAGTTATGATTTGGGTCCTGAAAAGGAAAAGCAGGTGCGAACCAGTGGAACAAATTATGTTATGACAAGTTTGAATAGTGTACATTTTCTTTACAGGGAATTTTTCAAAGTGTCTAGCTCACAATGAGCTCATCATTAAGATATCGAGGCCTTTTGCTTGTTGGACATGCCTTTAGGCATCAACATGCCTTGACATTTATATTACTGTCATATTTCTAAAAGAAACAAAACATCTTCAAACAAGACATGAACCTTGTATAGTAGGGTCGTAAGGATCATGGATGTCAAAAGTGGGATCCAAGGCTTTCAACACCACCTGGAAGAAAAGCTAAGTTAGACTGAACCTGATTTGTATGTTGACAAGTAATTAAACAGATTGGATCAATTCAGGATTGCTCTGTGACTATACCTCTCCATCGGTGGACGGCTCTGCCCCAGAGTAGCGACTATCACAGATAAGGTCATCGATACTGTCTGCTGGCCCCTCAGAGACACCGGGGAAAGAGTTAGCACAGTCTTCCGCAAAGTAACGGAAAACCTTCCAGGTTCTCCCAAAGTCTTTCGACCTCTCGACCAACATGGCAGCAGGCCGAAAACTCTGTTTGAGAGCATTTGTTATCAAAAAATATCAATGAATTCAAGTTTTTAAATGAGATACATGGAAAGCACTGAACATACCTTGAACGTCAATATCAGATGACTAAACCGAAACATTGATTCCAGATCCAACTGAATGCTGACTTCATGGACACCTGGAATTTTTAAATGAAGCAAAATTAAGTCTAAATTCGGAGTAACAGCAGAATTGTACTGAAATTAAGATCATGCAAAGAAGTTCGCTTGAGGAACGCACCATTCTCGGACTGCCACCAGCTCATCTTGTGTTCAGGTTGGAAGGTGGTGATGATGTTCTCTACGCGGTGGCTGTTGGGATTGTGGTGGAGATTGTAGGGGCTCCTGGAGTCACAGATGAAGCACTTCTGCTCATTCTGAGTTTTTAGATAAAGGACAATAATGTCTTTTAAATGGCAATAATTTTAGTGTGATGAACAGAATGAAATTTGTTTTTCTGCTCCATTAACAGTTATGGCTGGTCAACCAAATCAGTCAGATTCATGGATAAATCATTTAGGGATGCATCTCTCATCATGTTGCTAGTTAGTCTCTGGTCTGCTAGTGCTGTGTGTGTTCATATATTTTGGTGGAGGCGTGGCTTTGGAGAGTGATTTGCAGGAAGGGTGGGATCTTATGCTTTCAAAGCTAGCTTACTATTGCTAGCCTCTCTTCGAAATCGCCTACCCTACCTTTAGCTACCACCTTGCGGTGCATAGTTGGAGAAATTAACTAGCTGATCTTGACTGATTCCAGAAACCGTAGTAACTTTCTTGCACATCTTTCTTTCGAACCATGTTGGTTCAACAATATACAGTTACAGGTTGTTAATGACGTCAAGTAGGTGCTGTAGTAATAACTTTAGCTAATAAGCATTTTGAGATCAAATTAATGTCAGATTATAATTATAAATAACAAGCAGGACTACTTTGATATGTTTTGTTCTCTGTTGTTTTGCTTTATTTCCAGATTTTTTTATTTAATCACAGGTTCCCCAGATACCAGGGTGCTTTCATTTTCTTGGCAAACTGAAATAGTTCAAATTTCTTTGTTGGAACTATGGTTTTGTGAAATACAGAATGTTGGTAATGAAGGAATGTTCAACCATAGTTGCTTAACAATGCTTAAGTGAAATTAACCCCAACCAGTTTTTGATCAGGATCAAAAACTGATGATTCAGAAAACAATGATGTGTTCAAAGATTTCTCATGAACTCGCCAAGGAGAGTAAGGATGGATGGCAAGATTGTAATTGAATAAGGACTTATATTTCAGTCTGTTCTTCACACCAAACCAGTGAATGCTTTCAGAATACTTGGAATATAGTGCTTTTAGACTACTTATTGGGTTTACTTTGGAGCTTGACAGCCACAGGCTTCATTCACTTTTATTATACTGAAAAGTCCCACCACGATGTTCTTCCAAAAAAAAAATCACCTTTTGTGTTCCATGGAAGAAATAAACTTCAATGGGTTTAGAACAACATGAGAAAATAAACAAATAAAGACAGAATTTACTGAGTGAATTATTCTTTTAAAAACTTCATACACTAGGGAGTATGTTGCAGAAGCTCCTGCAGTAATGTATTATTCTATGTAATTAGTATCTCCTGGCAAAAATTCACAAGGATTTCCTGAATATAGTAGGGACAATGATGGGGGATATGCGGGGGTATGTCTTTGTTGCAGGCATGTATGAACAAGAGCTGTCCATCACATCAATAATCTCATTTTAACACCAACCCGAAATGCATTCAGTGTTTTTACAGCTTCCTTTTATTTATACCACTTGTTATTGGAAGCACTATTGCGGTGGGCTCTTCAGACCAAGAAAAGTAGTGTAAATATACAAAATAATTGCTGAACGACACACCCACATACCAGCTTTATCACCTGTATAGACAGGGCCGGGGGTATGAGGCGGGAGGAAAGGGGAATATGGAATCAGCCATAAATTAGTCTTGTGACAAGGAAGAGGTAATGACCTATACGACAGCTCAGGGAGGCACATCACAACTTGTCTTTAGTAGGTATTACCCAAAGGGTCAGCTAGAGTGCTGTCAATCCACACTGAAAAAAAGGGGGAAAAAGCATGCCGTGTCTTTTTAATCTCAGTGTGGTTGCTGAAAAGAGACCACTTTGGGATAGAACTGTATTCTGGGTAGTTTGGACTGGGAAGAAGTTATGCAAATATGTCTGAGAAAACTGTACTCGGAGTCCTGAGGGAAAGGTATATGCTTGAGGGTTCAAGGATTTGGGAATTTACAACCTTGAATTTCAAAATGAAGTGTAGTAATAAAAAACAAGGGAAGCCTTTCCCTGCAAACCCAACAAGCAATGCTCTGGGAGCAACTCATCGAATCTACTATTTCTGGTTTAATACTCGTAAGACATACATATTTTAAACCACATCACTGACATTCAGACCTCTTGAAGTGTTGCTCTTTTGACAACTGACCTCTAGGTATCCCAGGATGCAATAGTTTTGTGGTCTGTAGAGTCCACAGGTTGAAGAAGCCTTGAGCTGGGCGGCACGGCCCACCATGAGGTCACCGAGGTTAGGATAACATGAATTCCCCACACATTCGTCCTGGAGGCGGACTGGAGCAGCTATCACTGCAAATCACAAAGGTTCAGTTATACCAGGTTTTACATTAGCTAAGCTTCAAGTAATAAAGTTGCATATTGATGACTCAACCTGTACTAAAAAATGTTCTCCAATCAAATGCTTTCTAGACAGAGAAAGCCTCTCCCCTCAATTAACCTGCTATTGGCTAGCAGCAGCAAGCAGGAAATCATGAAACTAAAGCCTATTGGCTGTTTAATAAAGGGAGGTTATTTACAAACCATCCAAACACCTGATTCATTTCTAATATTATGACTAAGTAGCATTAAATTGTAAATAAATTAGGCTACAGATCCATCTTTGAATTCTGATTGGTTGACAACTTTTGACAACGTTTAATTCAGGTGCGAAAAGAATTAATATCTATAGCGGATGGTCACAGAGAGATTTGAGAGTGCACAGGACACAGTTTGAGTGAGAGGAGTGATAAGCTTTAAGTGCGCGCACTCTCTTCAGGTGAGAGCAGCGTGTATCTGAGCGCGCACGTCTGGTTTTGTGCAAGAGCAAAGGAAATCCGCGTACTCTTAGACGAACAACTCGTGGACAGATTTTATTTTTCATTTTTTTGTGCATTTAATCTCACATGCCAACAAACCACTGCGCAAAAATAACGATTCTTGGCAATAGAGTTCAAGTGGCAAAGCTGAGCTGTGGATCCATTTGAAACGAGGCTGCAATTTGCAGCTTAAAAGTAACTATCGCCTGGTTTACTTCACTAATTTTTAGGAATAAAAACAGGATACTTAACAAAAAATGTTAAAAGTATGAGCCAGAACAATTGCTAAATTACATGATTTGCTGAAACTTGCTTTGTGATGGAAATTAAAGAGAAATATGTTGAAAAATATACAATGAAAGACAACTTGTGCATGTTAGAGGATTCAAGTGTCAACAAGTGGGGAAAAATTCAATCCAAGGGTGGCAAGTGATCACATGTTTTCCATGAATGGGCTCATAGGGTAATTTCACTGTCAGCTTCCAGCAATGTCAAAGACTTGAGCAGACTTACAGAGGAGCAGGAACGCCGATGTCTCCAATCGGATCAGCATAGCTGGACCTATAGGACAAACGGGTGTGTGAGGAGAGAGAAAGGATGAATGAATGAATGGAGGAGGAGGAATGTGATACAAAATCAATGTGAGAGATATGTCTCAATAAATGCAGCCCTTGCCGTAAGGTTCACTACCGGTTTAATTAAAGCAAGATCTAAAAAACATTTTTCTCATTGACTAATCTGCAATCAACATGTCAAGTACAAGCAATCAGATAAACACCTCTCAGAAGTGACTGAGGACATCTTGACTGCATTCATCAACACTTTATCTGCACTGTTAATCAGAATTTATCTGGATATCTGTATTTGAATTTTATCATTTAGTAGGATATGAAAAAAGTTTTTAGATAGATAGATAGAGCAAGCTTCATTTTAAGGACAATTTTGGGACTGCTGGGTCCTGAAGCAAACTTCAGTAGTGTGAGATGAGCCTGTAATTTGATCAGTTTCAGTATGTCTATGAAACAAAGAGGAAGAGTCTTTTTTTCCAGAGCATAGATCATTCACCACAATGCACTAGTCCAGTTTCATTCAAGAAAAGCCACAATGTATTTACGTGACAACAGCCCTGGGAGTACAGGTGGGCTTCTGTTTAAGTCTCACTTGTGATGAAACAGCGAATTTAAAACATGCAAGAACAAGACAGTCATTATAGCATTAGATTTGCTTTTAAGCAATGCAACACAGCAGAACAAAACTGGAATTGCCGAAATGTAATTGTCATGCAACTAAGGCCTGCCATCATAGCAGGTACTTCATAAATATCAACCAAACTGATAATATTACTTAGTTGGTTTTATGTTTTAGAAACTAATATTTTATTTTATTTTTAAAAATGCCAAATTGTAAAATTCTACTCTCTACTTCAAAGATCAACAAAATTGTGCTAAAATGTACTATAATATTACGTATCTGGATAGGACAGTTTAT